>NC_059430.1:119894473-119919473 GCF_021028975.2 Sphaerodactylus townsendi
GCAGTGTTTAGTGCTTAATTTTTTAATGCTTGCTTTGTGTCCCAGTATATATTGGGCCCTGGGCAGGTGACTCTAGCCCTAACAACTGTATGGATGGACACTATCAGCTGGTAACCAGGTAAAGCAGGGTGGGGGGAGGGGAAACTGCCCTGGGGCATGCGTGTGCCCCGTGCCCCTGCCACGCTCCTGCCTGCCCCCACCCCAGAACACCCCAGAACACCCCCGCATAGGCATGCGCCTAGGGCGTCGCGCCCCCCCGCCCCGTTGGCACTACACCACTGAGGTAAGGACAGTCACATCTGGCTCATGACCATCCAGAAGGACTCAGTTGAACTAGAACAGGGGTAGGGAACCTGCGGCTCTCCAGATGTTCAGGAACTACAATTCCCATCAGCCCCTACCAGCATGGCCAATTGGGCATGCTGACAGAGGCTGATGGGAATTGTAGTTCCTGAACATCTGGAGAGCCGCAGGTTCCCTACCCCTGAACTAGAAGGATCCAGTAAGGTGGTTCCGACATGTGATGAAAACCCCCAACTATCAGGACTGCTTGGCTGAGCCATGAGACCCAGCTACCTCTCTCCTGAGCACAGAGCGGACCTTATAGCTTCTTGTTGCCAATCGCGGTGATTCCAATGGCACAGATTCCTCCAGACATCTCCCCCACTCTGCCAACGTCAGCAGTCAGTGGGAGGAACGTCCACGGCTGTGAGATGTCCTAATGCTGCCACGAGAACAAACGAGGCCTGAAATCTTCAGCTCTAATTAAATAAATAGCATTTTATGCCTCCTCCTAATCAGAGTGACTCAGAAGGAGGGGATCCTGCATACAGGAGGAGGCAGCGTGGCACATCTAGCTAAAGTCACACAAACACACACTCCAGCTAGGGCTGGCAATGTCAAATTGAGATCTTCGTGGTGATTTGGGGATAGAGCCTGAGAAGGATGGGGTTTGAGGGCGGGAGGGGCCTCAGCAGGGTACAGTGCTGCTGAGCAGGGCCGTAGTGAGGGGGAGCTGCACCCGGGGCATGCATGCACCCTGCGCCCTTGCCGCGCCCCCATGCCCCGGCACCAGTGCCCCCCAGTCCCCTTGGCGCTACACCACTGCCGCTGAGTCTACCCTCCTAAACAGCCAGTTCCTCCAGAAGATCCCCAGGCCCCACCTGGAAGTTGGCAAACCTAGGCTCCTTCCGCACATGCAGAATAATGCACTTTCAAACTGCTTTCAGTGCTCTTTGAAGCTGTGCGGAATGGCAAAATCCACTTGCAAACAGTTGTGAAAGTGGTTTGAAAATGCATTATTTTGCGTGTGCGGAAGGGGCCCTAGTTTCAACACAGACTTTATTCAAGGGTCAATGGCTGCAAAAAAGCACTCACAGTTCTCTGAGCCAAATACTGCTCAGCAGTTATGTATTTTGCCCTGCCAGGTGCTTAATTCTCTCTCCTCCTGTCCCTCCCGTCAAGCCCTTGGTGGGCAGCAGACACAGCAGGTAGATTGTGTGTGTGTATATATATATATATATTTGACTTGGGTCTCCCACTTTGCTGCCTACTGAGATTGCCAATTTGAAGTTGAAGCTGATAATCACATATTGGTGGTTGTGGGTTTTCTGGGCTGTGTGGCAGTGGTCTGGTAGATCTTGTTCCTTACTTTTTGCCTGCATCTGTGGCTGCCATCTTCAGAGGTGGATCACAGAGGGAAGTCTGTTACACACTGTGTCTAGCGAGAAGAGGACATAACAGACTTCCCTCTGTGATGCCAGCCACAGATGCAGGCGACACGTTAGGAACAAGATCTACCAGATCATGGCCACACAGCCTGGAAAACCCACAACAACCAGTTGAATCTGGCCATGAAAGCCTTCGACAATACATTGATAATAAAATAGACGATATTCAACCATCAGGCCATTTCAAAAGTACTAAAAGGCAAAGGAAAAAGCTAAGTGGTGTGCCAGCCGAGGAATTTGTAGAAGTGCTTTGCCAACTCCTAAGCCACTGACAGCATTTGGATGACCTCCGGATGACCTTTATTTCATAGAATCATAGAGTTGGAAGGGGCCATACAGGCCATCTAGTTTAATCCCCCACAATGCAGGATCAGACTAGAGCATCCCTAAGTGTATGTGTAGCTGCTGCTTGAAGACAGCCAACTTTGTTTATACCCTGACTTTTTCCACCAATGGGGAGTCATTGAAGAAAAGAAGAAGAGTTGAATTTATATCCCCCCTTTCTCTCCTGTAGGAAAGGGGCTTACAATCTCCTTCCTCCCCCCACAACAAACACCCTGTGAGGTAGATGGGGCTAAGAGAGCTCAGAAGAACTGTGACTAGCCCAAGGTCACCCAGCTGGCGTGTGCGGGAGTGCACAGGCTAGTCTGAATTCTCCAGATAAGCCTCCACAGTTCAAACGGTAGAGCAGGGAATTAAACGCGGTTCCTCCAGAATAGTGTGCGCCTGCTCTTAACCAGCACGTCACTAGAAGAAGGAGGAGGAGGAGTTTGGATTTATACCTCACTTTTTTCAACCAACCATAAGGAGAGGCTGACAAACTCCTTCCATTCCTCTCACCAGAACAGACAACTTGTGAGGTAGGTGGGGCTTGGAGAGTTCTGAGAGAACTGTGAATAGCCCAAGGTCACCCAGTGGGAATGCAGGACTAAGGAAACAAATCTGTGACTGATTCAAGGTAACCCAGAAGGTTTTGTGTGGAGGAGCAGGGGTCACCAGTTTGGAGTACACCACCCATGTGGAGGAGCGAGGAATCAAACCCAGTTGTCCAGATTAGAGTTGTCCACGTAGTGATTAAGAAGATCCCTAAACGGCAATGCCTGTCCTTGGTGCAGGCAGTCCCAAGGTAAATAAGACTGCCCTACGAATGTATGAATCTGGCTTTACGGCGAGGCAGATGACTGGTCACTCTTGGTCTGTACAGCCTGCACCGTGGCTGTCCATGGTCTCTTGCAGAGAAAGGTTTCTCGTAAAACTGGGTACCTGAGGATCTTTTCAGTGGAGAGGTCTGGATCTGGGGATCAAACCTGGGACCTTCAGCATGCACACAGAATACTCCTCCATGGATGGTGCTGCCAACATTCAGGTGGGTCTAGAGATATCTTGGAATCGCAAGTGATCTCCAGTCAACAAAGAGTTCAGCTTCCCAGCTCTGGAGGGTGGATTCTATGACGTTGCAACCTTCTGAGGTCCATCCCCTCCCCAAATCTCGACCTTCTTAGGTTCCACCACCAAAACCTCCAGGTATTTCCCCACGCAGGGCTGGCAACCCTATCCACAGAACCAAATACTTCCACAGAAGCCAACTGATCTTCAAGCAATATCTGCTGAGTAACCAGAGCATGACGCAGCCTTCCCAACAGAGTCTGGAGAGCTCTTGAAATTGTAACTCAACTCCACATGACAGAGTTCAGTTCCCCTGGAGAAAATGGCTGCTTTGGAGGGGGGGGAGGACTGTTTGGCAGCCTACCCTGCTGAGGTCCTTCCCTTCTTCAAACCCTGCTCTCCTCTGGCTCCACCCCCAAATCTCCAGGAATTTCCCAACCCAGAGCCAGAAATCCTATCTGGGAATTAGTTGTAATTCTGAGAGATCTCCAGGCTTCACCTGGAGGCTGGCAACCCTATGTCCAATGCACCCACCACTCTGCAGTATACAACAAATCTACCACAGTGCTTTCAATACCAGCCCCTCCCAGCCAGTGAAATTAATATTAGTATTCACACACCAATGGTTTTTCCCCCTCATTAATACAGTTTCTTTATTAGAATATGCTTATGATTTTTCAAAATATTCTTTATATAACAATGTTGGCTCGGCAATATTTAGAAGAAGAAGAAGAAGAAGAAGAAGAAGAAGAAGAAGAAGAAGAAGAAGAAGAAGAAGAAGAAGAAGAAGAAGAAGAAGAAGAAGAAGAAGAAGACGAGGAGGAGGAGGAGGAGGAGGAGGAGGAGGAGGAGGAGGAGGAGGAGGAGGAGGATTGGTAGGGAACTCTCAGCCTTCTTCATTCCATTCATCAGACAATGGCACCCATGAGCCAAGAAGAAAAATTGAAGTCATGTGACGGCAGATCACCTGTTGGTCAATCAAAATGGTCCCTACTTAGTTCCCCGATCTGCTAGTTTGGCTAATGTGATTTTGTCACCATATTTTAGTGACACAGTTCCCCCCACCCTCACAACAAACACACTGTGAGGTGGGTGGGGCTGGGAGAGCTCCGAAAAGCTGTGACTAGCCCAAGGTCACCCAGCTGGCGTGTGTGGGAGTGTGCCGTGTTTAAGAACCGTATCAGAACCGTATTTAAGAAAAGATCAATTTTCTTATCATTTGTTCTTATTGTTTTTTCCTTTTATCTTTCTTTAATTATTCACAGAAAGAAACAAAGAAAGGAAACAGGGAAAGAAAGAAAGACCTTCCCCCATACTTTGTACCCGTGACATTTTAAGCTACAATGCCAAGGCTAGAACTAGAGACCTTTGATATGCGAGGCAGGCAATCTGCCACTGAGTTACAGCCCATCAGGGACCATATTCTCAATCATTTAGGGTTTGAAAGGTCAAAAGCAACACTTTGAATTAGGTCCCAGGCCTCAGCCCCAAATCTCCAGAAATTTCACAACATGGAGTCTGCAACCCTCATTACACCTCCTCTGCATCACTACACAGCCACAATCTCATGCAGGGTTACCAATCCTGGGTTGCAAAATTCCTGGAGTTGTGAAGGGGAGACTGGGGGTGGCTTATGAAGTGGAATATTTCCCCATCAGACTCTGTCTTCCAGAGTTGCCATTTCCTCCTGGAGAACTGATCACAATCATCTGGATATCAGTTGCAACTCTAGCAGATTTCCAGATCCCACCTGGAAGCTGGCAACCTTGGGTCTCAGCCCAGGTCAGCCCCCCCCCCCCTCCAGGGGAGGCATGAACATCCCCTGAAATTACACCACACCTCCAGTTTACACAATGTTTTGGAGGGGGGACTCTGACATTGTACCCCACTGAGCCCCCGTCCTCCCCAGGTTCCGCCTCCAAATCTCCCAGAGTTATAGGATTTAGTCATCTTACTCTCCATCCCCTGCTGGTGGCCAGGAAGCACCTAGCAACCCTAGACTCCATGGTGTGTGTATGTCAGTGATGGCGAACCTTTTCAAGACCGAGTGCCCAAATTGCAACCCAAAACCCACTTATTTATCGCAAAGTGCCAACAGGGCAATTTAACCTGAATACTGAGGTTTTCGTTTAGAAAAGACGGTTGGCTCCGAGGAGTCCGTTACTCGGGAGTAAGCTTGCTGGTAGTTGGTGGCTGAATCACGACCCTAGAAGGATTTACTCAGAAGCAAGCCCCATTGCCAGCAACCGAGCTTACTCCCGGGTAAAGGATCGCACATTAGTTCTTCGCATGAAAATCAGTGGGGTTTAATAGCGCTTAACGCTGTTTCCCCAAAACTAGGTCTTAGATTTAATGCTAATAATTGAGCCCGACGACCCAGGTCAGCCTAGATGTGGGGGGGCACTCTGTTTGCACATGCCCACAGGGAGGACTGTGAGTGCCACCTCTGGCACCCGTGCCATAGGTTCGCCACCACTGGTGTATGTTTTACCATTAAACTATGTTTTTGGAAATTCAGTTACGGAGGGCCAACATAACAGGTCACTAGGAACCTTCCCATTTTACACAGAGCAACCAAAAATGACAGAGGCAATAAGGATAAATCTGCTTGATGTATCCCCTGCCTTGGTTGGAGGGTTAGCGGGTGGGGCACTTCTACTGAGCACATCATAAGAACATAAGAACAAGCCAGCTGGATCAGACCAGAGTCCATCTAGTCCAGCTCTCTGCTACTTGTAGTGGCCCACCAGGTGCCTTTGGGAGCTCACATGCAGGATGTGAAAGCAATGGCCTTCTGAGGCTGTTGCTCCCGAGCACCTGGACTGTTGCTCCCGAGCACCTGGACATCCTATCTACAGGACCATCATCTACAGGACCACCAGACCTTGAGCCCCCACTGTTTGCTGCTAACCGGTTTTCTTTTATTTTTTAAAAAAATTCTCTTTGAAAAAAAGAGAGCATGTGCCCTACCGTTGATGTTTACCCTGATTATGTCTCCTTTCCTCCAACACATAAAATATTCCTCAGCCGCAAGATTCCGGTGTGATATAAATAGGCAGGCTTTTTGCAAGCAAACATACCTCGATGCAAACGCTCGCCAGCGCCCTGATGCTCGCGCAAAGTTTGATGGCTTGATTCTGGCAGGCGCTTCTTGTTATCTCAGGGCTGATTGGCCGTCCCTTTTATCACGGTGGCTCTCGGAGCGGGAGGTGAACCTCTCTAAGCACAGGCTTTCAAAGCTGACAGCTGAGGGCTCAGCCCTTCCGCAATGCATCGTAACACAAATGTAGCAATGCGGCTTCCAACTTTAGCCTAAAGATAAGGGGTACGCATTTTGCAACTCTACAAAGAACGCAGAATGTAACGTTGGGTGCAGATTAAGGCCATTTAGGCACTTGAATTGAGTGCTCATTCCCTTTGGGTTGGATTCTTTGACATGCACATGTTTCCCTTGTCCCAAACTCACCGCACCTCAGATAAGAGAACCTCCATGGTTTCCAAAACCTCTGTCAGCTGGCCTTTTCCTCTGCAGGGAGAATGAAGGGAATCAATATGTGCTTCACTTGCTTTGGGTCTTCTCGCTCCTCCTGGCTTTTCCCACCAACACAATTGTTCTTCCGGGCACCACTTTGAAAGAATGGAAAGGGCTGGAGTTTTCTGTTTGTTTGTTTTTATTTTCACACCGAGGGTCTGTCACTTGAAACTGACCTAAAACTTGCATGATCGAGCCTAGGGGTGTCAAACTCGCGGCCCTCCAGATGTTCATGAACTCCAATTCCCCTCCGTCCCTCCCAACATGAGCATTGGCTACACTTGCAAGGACTGATGGGAATTGTAGTTCATGAACATCTGGAGGGCTGCGAGTTTGACACTTGTGATCTAACCGATTAAGAAGAAGAAGAAGAGTTTGGATTTATATGCCCCCTTTCTCTCCTGCAGGAGACTCAAAGGGGTTTACAATCTCCTTGCCCTTCCCCCCTCACAACAAACACCCTGTGAGGTAGGTGGGGCTGAGAGAGCTCCGAGAAGCTGTGACTAGCCCAAGGTCACCCAGCTGGCGTGTGTGGGAGTGTACAGGCTAATCTGAATTCCCCAGATAAGCCTCCACAGCTGAGGCGGCAGAGCTGGGAATCAAACCCGGTTCCTCCAGATTAGATACACGAGCTCTTAACCTCCTACGCCACTGCTGCTCCTTAATGCTAGGACAAAGACAGAACCCCCCCCACCCCCAGGTAACAGGCAACCTCCCCATCTGCAGGCTGAATGGGTAGAAATGGAGGATCAGCTGGGTTAGGGACACTTGCAGCAGGGAAATCCCCTGTTCAAGCAAAACAACAAAAAAATCGCAGGGAAAACCCACGGCAAACAAAACAGCCGTGAGGTCGAGCATTGCATGCATAAATGGCCCCGGTCTCATGAGAACGTCAGGCTTGCAGGGTTTTCTTAAAGCCTCCTCTGCTACCGAGTGTGTTACTCCATTGCTAAGAACCTTTGCTGACATAAGAGCAACATCTTTCAATGAGCCAAAAGCACTCAGGGACGGAACAATGCGTCCCCTGGCAGAGCGCTACCTCTGCAATGGAATCAAGCGAAAGCAAACAGCGGATCCAAGCTCATGCTCATGGCAAAGCTGTGCTTCATGGCAGGGGCATCTTCAATGCCCACACAGAGCTCCTTCCCCATTAATAAACTGGCACAGAATAAATCCTGCAAAGCTATGCCACTTTGCCTCGTTTACATACTTTCTCCCGGTTGCGGAACTTTTCTGGGCACCGAATGTGGGTGACTTGGCTGCATGTATGCATTCAGATACATCTGATCGTGACCGGGACTGAGCCCCTGAACAAACAGCAGCAGAGAGACAGGAGGTTAAAGTTGCCAACTGCCAGGTCAGACCTGGAGATTTCCAGGAACTACAACTGCTCGCCAGACAACGGAGAATAGTTCGCCTTGAGAAAATGGCTCCTTCGGAGGGCGGACTCCATGGCATTATACACGACAGCGGTTCTTCCCCTCTCCAAACCCCACCGTCTCCAAGCTGCTCCCCCAAAGCTCCAGGAATTTCCCAACATGCAGCTGGCAACCCCTAGCGGGCATCCCTTAGTCATACCCAGATGTAGCTCCAGCTGAGCAACCCCTCTCTAAGTAACATTTAGCATTGAACTTGCATTGGAATTTCCGTTTGATTTCAATTACCAGAAACCTTTCTGGGAGTCCATTTTTAGAGGAACGGCAGGATTTTTCTTTTTAAAATTACATTTTGGCTGAAGGTCAAGGATTGCCCGTTTGACCGCTTTCACGTGTCCGACTGTCTGACTATCCAAACTGAGTATGTTTAAAATAGGGCACCGTCTTCTCCCTGACAGGCGACTGACATTGCTGATGTGGGGGAGAAACGCATTCAGACGCACCCTCCTCAATACAGACGCCCTCCTGCAGTTATAGAAATGAGGCTAGCAGCTATGTAATGAACCTGAATGCATAGATGGATGGGTGATTTAGGGTCAACGTACAAACAGTTTATTCCTCCGCTGCCACTGTTTTCAAATATCCCACCTTCAGGGTACTCTTTCAACATAAATTTGTCACAGACATGAACACTTGTGGCCTTACAGGGAGTCATGCCATTGGTCTATCAAAGTCAATATTATTGATGGTGACTGCCCAGGTTTCAGGCAGAGGCCCTTTGCATCGACTAATTCCTGAGCCATTTTAAACTGGAGGCAGTGGGGATAAGAACATAAGAACACAAGAAAGAGCCTGCTGGATCAGACCAGAGTCCATCTAATCCAGCTCTCTGCTACTTGCAGTGGCCCACCAGGTGCCTTTCGGAGCTCACATGCAGGGTGTGAAAGCAATGGCCTTCTGCTGCTGCTGCTCCCGAGCACCTGGTCTGCTAAGGCATTTGCAATCTCAGATCAAGGAGGATCAAGACTGGTAGCCATAGATCGACTTCTCCATAAATCTGTCCAAGCCCTTTTTAAAGCTATCCAGCTTAGTGGCCATCACCACCTCCTGTGGCAGCATATTCCAAACACCAATCACGTGTTGCGTGAAGAAGTGTTTCCTTTTATTAGTCCCAATTCTTCCCCCCAGCATTTTCAATGAATGCCCCCTGGTTCTAGTATTGTGAGAAAGAGAGAAAAATGTCTCTCTGTCAACATTTTCTACCCCATGCATAATTTTATAGACTTCAATCATATCCCCCCTCAGATGTCTCCTCTCCAAACTGAAGAGTCCCAAATGCTGCAGCCTCTCCTCATAAAGAAGGTGTTCAAATCCTTGAATCAGGGATCAGGGCTCCCTCCCTTGGCGGAAAATCCCTCGAGTAGGGCTGCCTTCCCAGTCCCTCTCTTGCTATTGAGATCTAACCCAACTACCATTATCAAGGCAAAACCTATGGCTTACTCAGATCAATACCCCCGCCCCCAGTGATCTGCACCCCCAGCATTTTATTACCCCTGTCCCCATCTTTTCAGAACTACAACCCTCCACTTGAGGAACCCTTATATGTTGCAAAGGAGATGGAAGAGTTTTTGGATTTGTACCCTGGTTTTCCCAACTTTCAAGGGGTCTCAAAGCTGCTTACAAACTCCTTCCCTTCTTCTCCTCACAACAGACACCTTGTGAGGTAGGTGGGGCTGAGAGAGTTCTGAGAGAACTGTGACTGGCCCAAGGTCACCCGGCAGGCTTCAGGTGGAGGAGAAGGAAAATAAACCCGGTTTTTCCAGATTAGAGTCTGCGGCTCATGTGGAGGAGTGGGGAATCAAATCCTGTAATCCAGATTAGAGTCCATCACTCTTAAACACCACACCACACTGGCTCTCCGGGGTGCTGGAACGCATGTTGTGTGGTGCATGTACCCTGTTTCCCCTAATATAAGACATCCCCGAAAAATAAGACATAGTAGAGGTTTTGCTGAAGTGCGAAATATAAGGCATCCCCCGAAAGTAAGACATAGCAAAGTTTTTGTTTGGAAGCATGCCCGACGAACAGAACACAGAAAAATAAGACATCCCCTGAAAATAAGACATAGCACATCTTTGGGAGCAAAAATTAATATAAGACACTGTCTTATATTCGGGGAAACACGGTAGTTTGTGAAGGGATTGGCTGCATCTGTTATCCCCCATTTGGAATTATGAATACATCTTCTGAATCCCAGGACAGCTCCTGTGCTATCATTATGTTATTTTTCATACCCTTGTGAAGGATATGGCTGAGTCTGTTATCCCCCATATGGAATTATGAAAACACACTCTGCATTCCAGAAGGCTCCTCTGCCATTGCTTTATTTTTCAAACAGGAATCCCCGATAAGCTTTCACAGAGCCAGGGTTTCCAGAACAGCGTTTGGCAGCTGCCAGACAAAGGCTGTTTGGGCTTAGCTCCGTTCCGTCTGCCCTGCCCTGTTCTGGGCTAAGTAATCGCCAACTGCCCTGTCAGCTCCTTTCTCCATCTGGCTGGCTGCTTCATTGATAGTCCACAAGACACCCTTCAAGCAGCGCTTTGGACAACCTTTCCTCCACTCTCCTCATGCCGTCGCGGGCGACCTAACCTGTCACTTCCTTCCCTTCCCCTTGCAGAAATTATGATGACATCAGTTACCTTCCCACGCTGTAGGCTGGGTCTCTTGTCCTTCAGTAAGGATGCGTCCAGCACTGTAAGGATGTGTCCAGCACTGTCTTTTCCCCCCACCCAACTCTGATTTGTCTCAGAGTGTTTTTCTGAGGGAAAAGATTTCCTGTCAGCATCCTGAGCCCCACTGTGCTGTCAGACAAAAAGGCTTGCCTTGCCCTAGAGAAAGCAGACTACAAAAGTCCAGCCCCATCCAAACAAAACTGCTTCCTGTCACTGTCTTTCACACGCACTTTGGATAATTCACACGCATGTGGCCAAATTGCTCTACGCTAGAGATACAAGTTACACTCATTTTGACATTCGGAGGGCATGTTCTCCACTCGCCCTGGGCCTTCTGTCGAAGGGTAATCTTCCTCCCTACTTGGATTCTCCGGTTAGTTTAAAATTGTGTGGAACCTTCAGGCACTCAAGATTTAATTACCCCTTTTCAATGGTTTTGTTAAGTCTCTTTTTCAGATCAGCGAGGTCGCTGCACCCTTCAATCAGGGGACTCCTTGGTACGTATCCTAACTGAGGCGAAAATGGATTGTGCCATGTTTTAATAAATGGCCCATGTTTTCTCAAGCAACTTTAGAGCAAAAGGTTCCGTTCCTCTTAGAGGACTCTGACCCTCGGCTTACTTATTTGGTTGCTTGTTTCTTAGAGGCTGCAGAGAAGAGTCAAAGGGAGGTGTTTTTACACATGGGTCTTATTTAAGTTTTATGGTTTTATTGTTCAAGGCCTTCATCTAAAACCAGGGGATTTGGGAGAGAAAAACGAACGAACGAACGAACGAACGAACGAACGAACGAACGAACGAACGAACGAACGAACGAACGAACGAACGAACGAACTACATACATACATACATACATACATACATACATACATACATACATACATACATACATACATACATACATACATACATACATACAGGAAGGGGCCTTATAACTTGCCCTGTTCACATGCTACAGTGAATGCATGTACATCCTCCGTCCCCTTTTTGTAAGCAGAAGCAGAAGCATTTTATTGTCATTGGGCACGCACAACGAAATTTACAGCAGCATTCCTCGATGCACACAATTTCAGACTCCTACCCCATCCTCACTTTCCCCTTCCTCCACCCATCCCTACACAGCCCCAAACACATCAACACGAAGCCACGAAGAAACGGTCAACACGTGTTCACCTTACAAATAAAGCCAGAGTTACATTTGCAGCAAGACAGAAAGCAGGCCATCATGAAAATCTTCCAGAAGGGAGGAACAAATTAACAGAATACTCAACCATGGCAAAGCACACGTCTTTGGAACATAACAAACCATCCACAGATTATGGAAGAAAATGGAACGTCTGTTGGACATTCCAAAGACATCAACCAAAGATATGGGTAACCAGGGACAACAAAATAACAAAAGAATGCAAAAGAACAAAAATATTGTGTGTAGATCATGATTAGACTTGGAAACTTTAACTGGAATTTCAGAGGAAACTGTAATTGTATTCAAGCATGAATAAATGTAAGCAAGTTTCACATGCGACCTTATTTGCAATATTTTAATTTTATGAAACCACAAAGTTAAACAAAAGCATATAATGCCAGGGACTCGTGCCTGGATAAATGGTAGGAAAGGGGGAAGAGGCTTCAATCATGCAGTCATGGATTGTAACATAAGAATTTGTGAATGCACATACAAAGATCAAGTGTACACAGATTGGGTGTGTATTTACTGTATGCTTTGGAGGTCACTGAGCCAGAAGTGATTTGATGGCACATAACACGTGTGAGCAAGCCCTCCCTTTTTGTCCAGCAACTCCTTTCTCGAAGTTTAAAAGCAGGCTTTTTGGGAAAGGCCAAGCCTATCAAATGGCAGGGCAGGTCTACTTGGGGTCTTTGGCAAAACCAAGCATACAATAGCTCCCAGTTTTAAAGTAATGGGGGGACGGGGGCGGGGAGAGTAGAGCCCCTCTGCCCCATTTGACACCCGGCTGCTCTGGGGTTTGTAGGACCTCTGCAGTCCACAAGGTGGGGGAGGGGGAATGGGAAAGAGGGTTGCACCGGGTTTTCTAAACTATTAAAGTTCCCCAACCCCCCAAAACTCTTCTTTCCCCTGCCAGTGTTTAGAAGCAACCCTAAGTCCCCCACCCCAGTAGTCACATACATACATACATACATACATACAAGCCAATTCTTCCCAAAGCCTACCACAGCCACTGTCAATGTGTGGTTCTCAAAGTGGGAAGGTATGGGAAGACATGTTGGAAGGTCAGAGGAAGGAGGGAGATTACCAGGGGGGGGGAGTTCTTTGACTTCCACTGCCTAAATTTGGGAATTGGAAATTGGAAATTTCATCAGGAACCTTTAGTTTCCCTTTCCCTTTGCTCAACAGTCCTGCCCAACTAAGAGTCATGGCTTCTGCTTTACCAAGGTCTGCAACTTCCCTCTGAGGTCAGGGTCTCTTCCTCCCTTCCCCATCCCACCTCCTAGTAGAAGCCTATTTGGGGGAATGGGGTGAGCATGCTACAGACCAACCCACCACTTTTGAGCAATGGCAACTCCCCCAGGTTCTAAGAGCAGCCCAACCTGGGGAAGGAGTATGTGTGCCGCAAACCAAGCCAATTCTTCCATTCCATTGAGCCTCCCCCACCTCCTGACAGCAGTCTGATTGGGAGAAGGTATGCCACAAACCAAGTCAACTCTTCCATGCCACTCAGCTTCCCCCACCTCCTAACAGCAGCCCAGCGACTGAGCCATGTGTTGGGAAATTGAGCCTCCTCAACTTCCTAACAGCAGCCCGGTCAGAGCAACTGGTTATGTGTGCTACAGATGTTCCCTCCCCATATTGTCCTAATAGGGCCCTCCGCTCTACGGAGCAACATCTGCTGGAAATCTTCGGCCCAAAATAGATCCGGCTGGCCTCGACAAGCGCCAGGGTTTTTACAGCCCTGGCCCCTACCTGGTGGAACAGGCTCCCTAAGGAGACCAGAGCCCTGCAGGATCTGCAGAGCTTCCGCAGAGCATGTAAAACAGATCTGTTCTGCCAGGCTTTTGGCCAGCCGGGGTGACCACCTGACCCCATCCCATCCTGGTCTCCCATGGGCAGGTATAGGGTAGGAATGTCGCCATTAGTTAAAATATAGTGACATAGGAAATATTGATCTGAACTAAATTATATGAAGTGGTTTTATTGTATTTATTGTTTTGTGTGAATGTACACCGCACTGAGCCCTCCGGGGGTAGGGTGGACTAGACGTGGAATAAATAAATAAATGAATGAATGAATGAATGAATGAATGAATGAATGAATGAATGAATGAATGAATGAATGAATGAATGAATGAATGAATGAATGAATGAATAATACAGAAGGAGCCATTCCTTCCATGTAGTTGAGCCTCCTCCAACTTTTAGCATCAACCTTAGGGGGGCGAGAGAGGGCACACCTGTGCAGCAAACTGAGCCACATGTTGGGAAATTGAGCCTCCTCAACCTCCAAGCAGCAGCCTAATTGGAGGATAGGGCCTGCCTGCTGCAGAATGGGTCATTTCCTCTGTGCAGTTGAGCATCCCGCACCTCCTGGCAGCAGCCTAATGGGGGGAAGAGGGTGCACGCCAGCTGCAGAATGATCCATCTCTGCTGGGCTACTAAGACTCCCCCACTTCCTAGCAGCGCCTCATCGAGGAAAGATGACACACACACTGAAATATGAGCCATCAGTTTCATGCCACCAAATCTTTCTGACCTCCCAGCAGAAGCTTAATTTGGGACCCGCGGACGCACCCTGCAAAACGAGCCATCTCTGCCGAGCAATTGAGCCTCTCCCACCTCCTAGCAGCAGCCTAATTGCAGGAACTGGGCATGCACACTAGAAAACAAGCCATCTCTTCCAAGCAATTCAGCCTCCTCCACTTCCCCGCAACAACCTAATCAGGGGAACAGCCCACACTACAGAACAAGCCAGGTCTGCTGGGCAGTTGAGCCTCCCCCACCTCCTGCAGCCGCCCCGTCTCTGGACACTACCCAGGGCACCTGCCTCCATCACCCTGCCCCTAGATCCAGCTTTGAGCTGCACTTGAGGCCTCTCCCTTTATTACAGTCAGACCGAAGCTTCGGATTTTTCTCAGATCTCGCATATCTAGTACAAGCAGGTTTTGAAAGCAGGCCAAACAGTGAAGCCTAGGGCCGTTCTAGATCAGGAGGGAAGGCTGAAGAGTCTTTTCTACATGCTCAACAGTTCTGATCTGAATTTGGCATCATGCACATGGGAACTGGGGACAACCAAAACTCATGTCTGGCTGTTTCAGAGGGTAGGGATGCCAACCTCCAGGTGGGGCCTGGTTATCTGAAGGAATTGCACATCTCCAGATTTCAGAGATCAGTTCCTGCTAGGGTTGGAGATTCGGACGGTCTGAATCCAGGATTTGGACCAAACCTGTGCTAATTCAGATGGATTTGGATGAGTAGGGTCTGAATCTGAGCTGTCCGAATCCCATCTGATCAGCAGCCGAACCACGTTTTTATTTTTGGGGTGTTTTTTCACATTTTGGCCTGCAGGGGATGCATTTTAGATGTATTGGCACCAAACTTTCAGGGTATAATCAGGAGACTGTCCTGATGATACCCCCTTATGTTTCATGCAGTTTGGGTCAGGGGGGCCAAAGGTATGGACCCTCAAAGGTTCCCTTAGTTCCCATTGGAAACAATGGGGGATGGGGCATCCATTTTCTTCAGAGGGCAGTGGGAGATGGGCCCTACCCTTTTGGGGGCCCATAGCATTGAACCCCCTGAAGCAAAGTTCCCCAAACCTGGACGGTGTCATCCAGAGACTCTCTTGAAGCTACCCTGAAAGTTTTGTGACTGTACCTTCAGAAATGTGCACCCCACAGCCATCCACCAGAAATTCCCCTTTAACAGCAATGGAGCAAAGTCACTGCAGAACAAAGAATCTTAGGCAAATTTCTGGGAGTGTCTGTCAGAGGCACATTTTTAAAGCTAGTGACACCAAAATGTCAGGGTATCATCAGGAGACTGTCCTGATGACACCCAAGTTTGGTGCAGTTTGGGTCAGGGGGGCCAAAGTTATGGACCTTCAAAAGGGTAGCCCCCATCTCCTTAGCTCCCATTGGGAACCCCTTTGGAGGCCCATAATTTTGGCCCCCCTGAACCAAACTGCACTAAACTTGGGGGGCATAATCAGGACTGTATTCTGATGATACCATGAAATTTTGATGCTGCTACATCTAAAAATGTGCCCCCTGCAAGCAAAACGTCAAAAAACACAAAAAATAAAAACACATCAGAATTTCTCAGATGTTCCCACAGATTCGGATGTGTCCGAATCTGCCAGGTTCAGGATTCGGCCAATCCGAATCTTTTGATTCAAATCTGATCCGAATCCGAATTGGCCAAAATCTCTTTGGTATCGACCAACCCTAGTTCCCACAGAGAAAATGGATGCTTCGGAAGGTGGCTTCTATAGCATTGTACCCCATTGAGCTCTAGGTCTCTACCCCCAAATCTCCAGGAGTTTACCAATCTGAATCTGGTAACCCTCGGTGGCCAGGGGAGGTCTGGTAACACTACCCAGGGCCAGCTTATGCATTCTACAGTTTGTGATGTGGAATTTAAAGCCAGGCCTCCCTAAAATTTAGACCATGTATATTAAGCTGAGGCAGGTGGGCTACCTGGCCAGAGCAGGTTCAGAAAAGACAGTGTCTCAAACATTAGTCACTTCTTAAAATTCCAGATCACTCTGAGTCTACAGCAGTGGCTTGCAAAAATTGCTATGCACTTCAACTGTCCGTATTTACTAAAGACCCTATTTTCTGGTCCTAATAAAGGCCCTCTTTCGACCCTTTGGAGGGGTGCCTTGTTAACACTGCCTCATTGTTTGCAACCAGAATTGTTCTTTGTCTGGGTTCAACTCTCTTCTGGGGTCTCCAGGAGTTAACCGCACAGTCCTCTGCAGTGTTAACTCCCATTGGGCTTAGACAGGCGTAACTCTGTGTAAGATTGCACCGTAAATCTCCCGGCGGCTGGTCAGACGGATGCGTCTGGTCTCTCTCAGGCACGCTCATGTAAATGCAAACGCATCAACATAAAGATAGAATGCGGCACGCAGCCCCCCTACTTCCCATCCGGGTGGGGAAGCTTGTTTTGATAACATCTCCGGAGGATGGAGAGGCTTTCCTATAGCGTATCTTTTACCTAAAGAACAAACATCTTCCCGGCTTGTAAAACAACACAGGATATGCACAACGAAAAGGCCTGCAGAGGCCACATAGAATAATGAGGGAAGGGAGACCTAATGGTAGGGTAGCCAGGTACCCCCTGGCCACTGACAGAGGATGGGGTCAGGGTTCCCAGATCTAGGTTGGGGTACTCCTGGAGATTTGGGGATGGAGACTAGAGAAAACAGAGGGATACCAGTGGGAAACAATGGCACAGAATTCCTCCTCAAAAGTATCTATTTTTTCCAGGGGAACTGAACTCTGTATTCTGGAGATCAGCTATAATTTGTAGGAGATCCCCAGGTCCCACTGGAGGCTGGTATCCCTACCGAACTGTAGGGAAAAGAATGACAATGTTACAAGCCCTATCTCTCTTTTCATCCCTGAAAATATTAGAGCAGGGGTGTCCAACTCTGGCACCCCAGAGGTTCACAGACTACGATTCCCATCAACCCCTGCCAGCATGGCCAATTGGGACTGATGGGAATCGTAGTCCACGGATGTCTGGGGCACCAGAGTTGGACACCCCTGTATAGGAGGGTATGAAAATGGCAGGAGTCTGACTTCCTCCCATAGGGTGGGCAACTCCAGGTTCAGAAATACCTGGAGATATTATGGTGGAGCCTGGGAGAACAGAGTTTAGAGGGGAGGGGACACCTGCAGGGTATAATTCCATGCAGTCCACCCTCCAAATCTGCCATTTGCTCCAGAGGAAGTGGAAGAAAATGTTTTAAACAAATAATAAATTTAAAAAGTTACATTTTTTTTACATAGACCGGTTCTGCACTTGTAGAATAATGCACTTTCAATCCACTTTCACAATTGTTTGCAAGTGAATTTTGCTATTCTGCATAGCTGCAAAGTGCATTGAAAATGGATTGAAAGTGCATTATTCTGCATGAGCGGAAGGGGCCATAAAATCAACATGGTCTCTCATTCTGACACTTACTATCAGCTCTGACTTTTACCACCCACTTGCAATTCATAGGCAAAATCAGTTTTTACATGTCATGCTGTGTCCAAAGGGCTTTTGGGAGAAATTGAAGGACCTTTCCAACTCAGGGCAGTTTGGAGTAGCAATGTCACCTTCTGCTCGGGGTTTTCCTCCCTTTGTCTTTCTAGTTGGGTGCCCCAAAAGTTTCCTAATCTCTTACAGTTGTGAGATCTTTTGGTACCCCTTGGCTATTTGCCATATCTTTCAATCAAGCATGAAGTTCAGTTCGCCACAGTCAGCCAAACAAAGCAGGTAGGGTTGCCAACTCCAGGGTGAGAAATTCCTGGAGATTTGGGGTTGCAGTCTGGTTAGGGAGGATTTTGGGGAAGGATGGGATCTCAACGGGGTATAATGCCAATAAGGCCACCCTCCAAAGCCCCATTTCCTGCTGGGGAATGGAGCTCTGAAGTTTTCCGCAAAAGAAAACAGCCAAATCCTGCAAGATTTTTTTCTTTCAGTAAAAGTTATTTTCTATTACGGTCCTCAACCAGCCAAGATCAGCATAAGGTAAATAAGATACTTACAATTAAAAGGAAAAAATATATTAAACCTGTAAATGTATACCTAAAAGTATCTACTGGCAGAATAAAATTAGGAGCACAAAAAGGCATAGGGACATAAGAGGGTAAATATTAGAAGGAAAGAAGACATCAGGGAACAGTAAAATTGACAGATAAAAGACTATAACTGTTAGATCACAGCACACTCTGGTAAGACAATCTCAGTATTAATTAAACCTGTTTTGCAGCACAGGTCATCCTGCAACGTAGGTCAAATGCTGCTGCGCAAAACCTGGCAACATTGTGGCCCTTTCTTCGGGGACACTTTAAAATTTTCAGGCAGGAAATAAAACATTTCCTCCAAGGAAAGTCCTCAACTGGGGGAAAATGGATCGGAAGATACAGCAGGGGAAATCCAGCACAGAATAAATAAAGAGCTAGTACAGGAATACCTGAATACTGTAAGTGAATTCAAATCTCCAAGTGCTGATGAACTACATCCCAGGATATTTAAAGAACTAGCAAAAGTATTCTCAAAAACACTTGTTATACAGTATTGTCAAAGGCTTTCATGGCCGGAATCACTGGGGTGCTGTGTGGTTTCCGGGCTATATGGCCGTGTTCTAGCAGCATTCTCTCCTGACGTTTTACCTGCATCTGTGGCTGGCATCTACTATCAGATCCTCTGAAGATGCCAGCCACAGATGCAGCTAAAACGTCAGGAGAGAATGCTGCTAGAACACTGCCATACAGCCTGGAAACCACTCAGCACCCCATTTGTTATACTCTTTGAGAACTCCTGGAGAACAGGAGAAGTCCCAGCACACTGGAGGAGAGCTAATGTTGTCCCCATCTTCAAAATGGGGAAAAAAGAGGACCAAAACAACTATCGCCCTGGCATCAATGCCAGGAAAGACTCCAGAGCAGATCATTAAGAAGACAGTCTGTAAGCACTTGAAAGGGAATACTGTGATTACTGAAAATCAACATGGGTTCCTCAAAAACAAGTCATGCCAGACTAATCTTATCTCTTTTTTTGATAGAGTGACAGACTTGGTAAATGAAGGGAATGCTGTGCACATACTTTGATTTTAGTAAGGCCTTTGACAAGGTGCCACATGATATTCTTGCAACAGTACAGTACAGTAAGACTGTATTGTGAAGCCATAGGCCACTACAATATTAAAACTTATAAATTAACATGATATTCTTGCAAGCAAGCTGGAAAGAAGTGGACTAGACATTGCAACTGTTAGATGGATTTGTAATTGGTTGACTGGCTGAACACAAAGAGTGTTCATCAATGGTTCATTTTCATCCTAGAGAGGTGTGAATAGTGGAGTGCCACAGGGATCTGTCCTGGGCCCAGTGCTATTCAATATTTTTATCAATGACTGGATAATGAAATAGAGGGCATGTTAATCAAATTTGCAGATGATACCAAATTAGGAGGGGGAGCTAATACCCTGGAGGACAGGGGCAGGATTCAAAATGATCTGGACAGATTAGAGAGCTGGACCAAAACTAACAAAATGATTTCAACAGAGATAAATGTAAGATTCTATACTTAGGCAGAAAAAAATGAAATGCACAGATCCAGGATGCTTGCCACGTGGCTTGACAACAGTACAGGCAAAAGGGATCGGGGAGTCCTAGTAGACCAGAAACTAAACATGAGTCAGCAGTGTGACATGGCAGCCAAGAAAGCCAATGCAATTCTGAGATGCATCAATAAGACTACTCTAGATCAAGGGAAGTAATTGTACCACTCTACTCTGCATTGGTCAGACCTCACCTTGAGTACTGTGTTCAGTTCTGGGCACCGCAATTTAAGAAGGATATTGGCAAGCTGGAATGTGTCCAGAAGAGGGCAACCAAAATGGTAAAGGGTCTGGAATCCATGCCCTATGAAGAGAGACTTAGGGAGCTGGGGATGTTTAGTCTGCAGAAGCAAAGGTTAAGGGGGGACATGATAGCTATGTTGAAATCTTTGAAGGGATGTCCTGTCGAAGAGGGAGCAAGCTTGTTTTCTGCTGCCTCAGAGACTAGTACATGGAGTAATGAATTCAAGGTGCAAAAAAGAGATTCCAGCTAAAAATTAGGAAGAACTTTTTGACTGTCAGGGCTGTTCGACAGTGGAATTCACTGCCACGGAGGGTGGTGGAGTCTCCTTCTTTGGAGGTTTTTAAACAAAGGCTGGATGATCATATGTCAGAAGTGCTTTGATTGTGTGTTCCTGCATGGCAGGGGGTTGGACTTGATGGCCCTTGTGGTCTCTTCCAACTCTATGGACCTTTCCGCACGGGCGAAATACAGCGACCCAGGAATGGCAAAAACTCTGTCCCTGGGCTGCTGTTTGCACAGGAGGCGCTGCTGCATAGCAGCAGCACCGTCCTGGTCTGGGAGCAGCGTGAAGGTGCCGCTTTTAACAAAGTGCCGTCTTCCCGTTGGTGCGGTGCAAACAGCACCAGTGGGAAGACGCCACTTCTCCCCTTCCCCTCCACTCACTGTCCCATCCAGCGTCACTCTGGAGGGCTGCAGAGACCTGCCCACGCTGCCCTCCAACCCCTGGAAGTCGGAGGGCAGCTTGGGCGGGTCCCTGCAACCCTCCAGAGCAAAGCTGGATGGGACGGTGAGTGGAGGGGGGCGACCGGAGGTGGCTCCATACGGAGCTGCTTCTCTGGCTGAGGGGAAAGTCAGGGCTGCTCGCACGCTAGCATGTGAACAATCCCTGGGCCTCCACCGGCATAATTCATGCCGGTGGAGGTGCGTTTCCGCGCGTGTGCGGAAAGGGCCTATGATTCTAAGGAGTTCTGTAACATTTCCCCCAAAAAAACATGTTATTTTCAGCCTGAAAATGTTTTAAATGCATCCTCAATTGGGGGTTAAATCTTCGAATTATTTGAGTGCGTAACCTATGGGGAATTGCAGCGTCAGGCTTTGGAGCATTGAATCCACAAATAATTTTTTAAAATGGAAAAACAAACAAACCACAAAATGGTAGCCAGGAATTGATTCAAGTGGATGAGTGTGGACAAATGGTGTGTGAGTGGCAGGGGATGGAAACATTTTGGAAACATTTTCAGTGGCTTGCGTTGGAAAAACCTGTGTTATGGCATGATTGGCATCTGAACAACGGGGAAATATAAAACTGGCCTGTGTCCTGGAAATCCATGCAGTGGTGGCAAAATAAAACTAGTATGTATATTTTATAGCACTGACATTGGAGAAACACATGTGCCCAGATCCAGAGGGACGATATATCTCCCGATAAAGAGTTTTTCAGTATTGGCCTAGGACAGTGATGGCGAACCTTTTTGAAACCGAGTGCCCAAATTGCAACCCAAACCCCACTTATTTATCGCAAAGTGCCAACCCGGCAATTTAACCTGAATGCTAAGGTTTTAGTTTTGAAAAACCGGTTGGCTCCCTCTTCCTCCGCCCCACCCGCTCGAGCAGGGGTTAGTCTGCTCTAGCCTCCAGCAAGTCCCACGCGCACCGCTCTGTGCCTCTCTAGCATCTCTGCCTCCTCTCCCCCAACCCAGGCAGCCACCCAGAACACAGGCACCAGGCCCGCCAGCCGAGTCCTCCCTGCTCACTGTGGTGCGTGCACATCATGCTCTGTGGCCCAGGCCAGCCTAGGTGTGTGTGTAGGGTGTGTGTGATTTTTTGCCCCCCACATAACAAACTCTGTGTTTGCGTGCCCACAGAGAGGGCTCCGAGTGCCACCTCTGGCACCCGTGCCATAGGTTCGCCATCACTGGCCTAGGAATTACAAGTGATTCTCAGACCACAGAGATCAGTTTCCTCAGAGGAAAAATCAATTATGGATGGTAAATTGTTTAAAAAAACCCACCCTGTTGAATTCCCTTCCCTTCCCTCCCCAAAATCTGCCCACTCTCAAATCTCCAATAATTTCACATTCCAGACTGGACAGTCTACCACGGAGCTTAGGCTGCTTCCATGAAGTTGATGTGCTCTGCCTGCCATCCCTTTTGGAAGAGGGTGGTATATGGGTCTCGCGGGCCCTATTGTAGAATGTACCTGTTTTAAGATTTTTATGTTTTTTGTATGATTTTATGTTGTTCACCGCCCTGAGCCCTCCGGGGATAGGGCGGTATAGCAAGTTTAATAAATAATAATAATAATAATATCTGTGGGCTCAGTCTCACCAGGTTCAGCTTTGTACTGTTGGCTCTGCCTCTGAAGTCCACCTGGCTTCAGAGGTGGACCTTTGGGGGCTCCGCCAGAAGCATAAATCTGGACTCAGCCAGGCTGAGCCCACAGTTCTATACTGGACTCAGCCTGGCTGGGTCCAGCTTTATAGTTTTGGCTCCACCTCTGCAGTCCACATGGACATTTTAGGCGAGGCCCACAGATTAAAGCTGGACCCAGCCAGGCTGAGCACAGCATTAAATTGCTGGCTCCCCCTCCAATGTCCACGTGGACTTTGGAGGCGGAGCTTGAAGGTCAAAATTGGAAGGGGGGAGCAGAGTTCTTGGTGGGGAGCGAGTCAGGCAGCTGATGATGCCCCACTTCGGCCGTTTCCCCACTCGCCTTTTGTTGCGCGCTACTCGCTCCAAGTAACGCAGGGTCCAGCAGCACTCCCCACTACCGGAGCGACGACAACGGAGCCGCCTCAATTCTGCCGCCCTCGTGACCCCTCAGTGTGCATCATTTCTGCCCCTGTTCAGAATGATGCCTTTTGCAAAACCCCGCGCAGAACGCGGGCAGTGGGGAGCATGACTGCACACTCAGAAACACCCGCAGTTAACGAAGCCCAGTAAGCCTCACTTTTCTTTTCAAAGTGGGGGAATGGCCTTCAAGTAATAAACAGGGTCCTGTTGCCCAACCGTAGATTTGCCTCTGAAGCAGTGGTGGGATTCAGCAGGTTTGCACCACGTTGGCAGAACTGGTTGTTAAAACAGTGCTCCAGCTCCAAAATCAGTTGTTAAATTGTTTGATTCACATCACTGCTCTGAAGATGTGGAATTTGGGGCCACCACACCCATATTGGCCCCATGGCAGGAAGGGTCCAAGGCTCAGTTGAAAGGTACCTGCTCTGCATCCAGAACATCTCAGGTTTGATCCCTGATGTCTTCAGTTGTCTCGAGTTCGATCCCAGATGTCTTCAGTTGACAGCATTTCAGGAAGTGAGCACTGAAGATAACCTTTCTTTGCCTGTGGCCACATCTGGTCGATCCATATGTCCAGATAAACCCGGTACTGAAAAAGATGTATCTGAACATATGGAGCTGCCATCAACTGTCTTAAGCCATTGATCCCTCTTGCTCAGGACTCAGAGAAACGGTGGTTCTCCAGGGTCCTGGGTATTCTTGAAACATCTGCCATCTGAAATCCTGTTACCAGACAAGCTGGGGATTGAACCGGAAACCCTCTGCGTACAAAGCAGGTAATCTACCACTGAGCCATGGTTGCTCTCCTTAATGAGAATGCATGAAGCTGCCGTATCCTGAGTCAGACCTTTGTTTCCTCCGAGCACCAGCTGTTCGCCAGGATCTCAGGCCTTTTGACATTTCAAACCTCATCATTTCAACTGGAAATGCCAGGGTTTGAACCTGTGGCCTTCCGCTTGCAAAGCAGATTCTGTTCTACTCAGCCACAGACCGTTGCCAAGCTCTGTGCAATTGTAGCCTTTTTTCTGTGCTAAAGAGGCCACACTAACCTGCTGAAAGACACCAGAGCCCAAAAATTGAAGCTCCAAGGCAGTTTTTTCATATGGATATTTTCTACCTGGTTCCAACCAGCCTCGGCACATACCCCTTGCCACATGGGTAAGGATCCTCCTCCACTGACTCGCTCACTGACTGGAGGCAGGCCATAAGCATGGCAGCCTGGGGTAAAACTAACAGTGTGGAGTGGCAATTAGGGCAGAAGAAGAAGAAGAAGAAGAAGAAGAAGAAGAAGAAGAAGAAGAAGAAGAAGAAGAAGAAGAAGAAGAAGAAGAAGAAGAAGAAGAAGAAGAAGAAGAGGAGGAGGAGGAGGAGGAGGAGGAGGAGGGAGGGAGGGAGGAGGGAGGAGAGGAGGGAGGAAGAGGAAGAGGAGAAGGAGAAGGAGAAGGAGAAGGAGAAGGAGAAGGAGGAGGAGGAGGAGGAGGAGGAGGAGGAGAAGGAGAAGGAGAAGGAGAAGGAGAAGGAGAAGGAGAAGGAGGAGAAGAAGAAGAAAAAGAAGAAAAAGAAGAAGAAGAAGAGGAGGAGGAGGAGGAGGAAGAGGAAGAGGACGAGGAAGAGGAGAAGGAGAAGGAGAAGGAGAAGGAGAAGGAGAAGGAGAAGGAGAAGGAGAAAGTGGAGGAGAAGGAGGAGAAGGAGGAGAAGAAGAAGAAGAAGAAGAAGAAGAAGAAGAAGAAGAAGAAGAAGAAGAAGAAGAAGAAGGAGAAGAAGGAGAAGAAGGAGAAGGAGGAGGAGGAGGAGGAGGAGGAGGAGGAGGAGAAGTTTGGATTTATACCCTGCCTTTCTCTCCTCTAAGGAGTCTCAAGGTGGCTTACAGACTCTTTCCTTTCCCCTCCCCACAACAAGC
>NC_059430.1:120224473-120328781 GCF_021028975.2 Sphaerodactylus townsendi
GACAATACGAAGCTTCACAGACCCATGGTCTCACTTGGTATAAGGCAGCTTCATGTGTTCAGTGGTTTGGGATGCGGGAGATGAAGTAGAACAACGGGTGTAAGAGGCAGAACTTCCAACTTGCAGAATTGAAATGGATTGCAGAATTTGGCACGGAATTTGCACTGAAAGTCCATAAGGTACCAGACCAACCTAATCTATTCTTTTCTTCCACCTAGCAAGAGAGGGCAACCATTGAGACTAACGTGGTGCACCATAATGCTACCCCCCGAACGTGATCCTCCCAACACTTTCCTTGCTGCTCTCACACATTGGCTGCTATCGGTGCCTCCTCGAAAGCTGTCTTGAAGACCTGCAGCAGGGACCTCCTCACTGCATCCTGGAACTCCTGTCCCACAAAGACATAGAGCAAAGGGTTGATGCAGCTGTTGAACATGGCTAGGCACTTGGATAGAGGGATGGCCACCATGCGCACGACGTCTGGAACGACAGCCATGGAGATCCTGGCCAGCGCCAGAGCATGGTAGGGCAGCCAGCAGAGAAAGAAGCAGAAGATGACCCTGGTGACCACCACCAGGGGCTTGCTGGACTTGTTGAACTTCTTCTTGCGCATGGTCACCACCAGGACGGTGTAGGAGATGGAGATGACTAGCAAAGGCATGAGGAACTGGTAGAGAAAGATGCAGATGGTGAGGACTTCAGCTTCCTGCCAGTCCTGGAAGACATCCAGGTTGCTGCAGGAGGTTCGGTTCTTTTCTACCGAGGTCTCGGTGAAGAAGTAAGAGCTGGGGACAAAAAAAGCTAAGGAGAGCAGCCAGAGAGCCCCACAAGCTGCCCAGGTGAGCCGCGGGGTACGGTAGTTCTGGCACCAGACGGGGGCCACCACAAGCACACAGCGGTCCACGCTGATGGAGCTGAGCAGCAGCACCCCACTGCAAAGGCTGAGTCCAAAGAGGCAATTGGCCACCTTGCAGGCCACAGAGCCAAACGGCCAATCCAGGTCGAGGGCCAAATTCAACACAGTGATGAGGATCAGGGAGGTGGACGCCAGGTCGGCCAAGGCAAGGTTGAAAAACCAGACGGTGTTGGACGTCCAGCGGAGTTTCCAGCCGGTGACCCACAACACCACCCCATTCCCGGTCACTCCTGTCAGGAAGATGAAGCCAAAGGCTACCCCAGTGGTGACCTTTACTGCGTGGCGCACTGCAGGATCCTCCAGGAGCACTGGGGGAGAGGAATCGTTGGCTGCTGGGATTGTTGGCATCTCCCTGCTAAAAAGAAATTGAGAGAAAGAGAGATATGTTGAGAAGGGAACACGGGTGTAACACCCATGGGAACATAGAGGGTCAAATGACCCAGGCGCCGGCCATTTTGTCACATGGGGGCGCAAAATCACCCCACCCCCTCCTCCTTCCCTCCTGAGTCCATACACCCTCCCAAACACCTCCAAGTCAAGCAGGTGCTGCCCCGGGGACCATTTTCCCCTGGTACGCCTCTGGAAGGGAATGATTCCCCTGTGCCTTAATTGTTGACCAAGTAACTTACAGGGCATGTTCCTTAAACATATGCTTTGGGCATATCTAGTCATTCTGTTCTTTCTGGGAGGAAATGTATTACTCATTTCAATTCTGTATTGCTCATTTCAAACTGGCTCCCAGTAGAGTTCCGAATCATCTTCAAGGTGTTGGTGTTGACCTTTAAGGCCTTACGCGGCCTGAGACCATTGTATCTTCGAGACCGCATCACCCCGTATGTCCTTGTACGGCCTCTTCGATCAATTGAGGCCAATCTACTGGTGGTCCCTGGCCCCTCGATGATGCGGCTGGCTTCCACGCGGGCCAGGGCCTTTACGGCTCTGGCCCCAGCCTGGTAGAACGCTCTCCCTCCAGCTGTCCGGGCCCTGCGGGACCTTGGTGAGTTCCGCAGGGCCTGTAAGATGAAGCTGTTCCGCCGGGCCTTTGGAGGAACCGGCCGCTGATGGTGTCCCCCCCCCCCTTTGGCCCCTTACATCTGGGCCGTTTGTCACCTAATGGGACTCGCCGTCCCTCCCTCTTGGGGAGAGGACTTTGAAAATGGATGCTGTCGGATGCCACTTATATTTATACTTGTATTTATTACATCTAGTATATTTAGTTTTTACTATTTCTATCGCTGCTTTTAAATGTTTTTAGCTATCTTATGATTGTATTATGTTTATATGTTGTGCACTGCCCGGAGCCCCTCGGGGATAGGGCGATATAAAAGTCTAAAGAATAAATAAATAAATAAATAAATTATGCATGTCCACTGTTTTTGGAGGATGCTTATGTACTTTTTAATTAACTACCCATCCTTTTGCAGGGATGGCCAACCTATGGAGCTTCAGATATTCATGGACTACAATTCCCATCAGCCCCTGCCAGAATGGCCCAATTGGCCATGCTGGCAGGGGATGATGGGAATTGTAGTCCATGAACAGCTGGAGTGCCATAGGTTGGCCACCCTTGCTTTAGAGTCTAACCAACAGTCAACAAAAATGGACGTGCCGTTACTTACTACAGCTAAAATATTGGTCTTGCAGCATTGGAGAGATAAATGGCCACCTCCTGCAAATCAATGGATCAAGGACCTTAGAAATGTTTCAGTATTTGAATGCATGGCATATAGATGACATACACATTTGGACTTATTTTCAGATGTTTGGAAACTTTTTTATGGGAACGCATATGTCGACCCATCATTGTGGTTCTATTTTTGTTTCCAGCTCCATATATGTTTTTTCCTCTCTTGTCTCAAATTCGTTACTGGGTTTTGAGAAGGGAACAATGAATGGCATCTTGGGTCACACTCTTCTAGTGTTGCCAGCTCCAGGTTGGGAAATACCTAAAGATTTTTGGGGTGGACCCTGAGAAAGGCAAGGTTTAGAGAAGGGAGGGACATCAGTTGAAGATAATGTCATACAGTTCACCTTCAGCAGTAGCCATTTTCTCCTGGTGAGAAAATGTTGCCCAGAGATCAGTTAAAAGAGCAGGAGATCTCCAGCCACTGGCTGGAGCTTGGCAACCCTACACTCTCCTGATTTAGAATTTCTGGCTTTTGAACCCCCTTGTGGTACAGTGTCTTAACAATGCAAGTGGAGAAAGGTTCAGTTCAAATCTAGCTGGCTACAAATTCACTCAGTGACAGTCAGCAAGCTATCTGCAATCTATGAACCATGACGCGGGCTTGCCCTGCAAAAACCCTTACAACAGCCCTGCAAAGTAGGCCAATATTCTTGGGACAGCAGAAGGGGACAGAGCTGTGGCTCAGCGTTAGAAAAAGAGTTTGGATTTCTACCTTGCTTTTCTTAAGAACAAAGTGACTTAAAAACTCATTTTCCCTTCCTCTCCCCATAACAGACCCCTTGTGAGGTAGGTGAGGCTGAGAGAGTACCAAAGAGCTATGACTAGTCCCAGCAGGCTTCATGTTGAGGAACAGGGAATCAAAGGACCTGAAGTGTGAGGTAATACCGCTTTCTGCTTCAGGACTTCACAACTGGTATGAATAACAACAAATATGTCCGACAGGAGGAACAAGCTTCGTAGACTTTAGCTGAGGCCCAGTCAGACCTACTCTCCTGTCTCTTCCTCAGCCTGAGGGACGTCAAGGGAGTTTTCTGAGTAGGCCTAGGTTATAAATTGCTGCCATACTACTGTCACGCACTGCGGGACCCCAGCTGGAGGTTCAGTCCCCATGAAAGCTGAAAATCCTACCGTTATCTAACCACTCAACCTTTAAGTGACTGGCAGACAGAAAGGAAGACTACCGCACTCAACGATAAATTGCAGGATTCACTAAGGTGGAAACTGTAATGGACTAGAATGAATGGCTTTAAAAGGGCAGTAGGCAGATTGATGGAGCAGGGGGTCCGAGGTGGCTCTAACCAAACCTCTTCACTCAGAGGCAGTAAATCTCTAAAACCAGAGGTGGGATCCAGCAGGTTCTCACCAGTTCCCGAGAGTGGGTTACTAATTATTTGTGGGTGCCGAGAGGGGGTTACTAATTGGGTCTGCTTTTCCGTTAGAAATTCCATTCGGCCCAAAAATCATAAAGTCCTGTTGTTTCCTATGTGGCTGGTTAGCGAAGGTAGAAAACGGGATAATTCTCCCTGTTGGGCTGTTTTAAAAACATGTTTTAGAAATATGGTAAAGGGCCTCGTTTAAGGAAAGTATCCTTCTTTTGATTTCTAAAAACAAAATTAAGTCTTTGAAAGTATTAAGTATTTGACAGGCAGTTAATTAGGGGAGAAGTAGTTGATTCTGTTGGCAGTAGACGATAGGACTTGCTATAATGAGTTTAAATTATGGACAGAAAGATACCAGCTGGAAATTAGGAACTTTTTTTTTACAGGGAGAGTTTTCTACAGCAACAGAGAAATTATTAATGCCCCGCCCCCAGAATGCCCGGCCACGCCCCCGTCGTGCCTCGGCCAGCCCCATTGGTGCTACGCCACTGTTTGAATCCCACCACCATGGGAACCTGTTATTAAAAATTTTGGATCCCACCACTGTCTAAAAAGCAGTACTAGGAGGCAACATGGGGCCTTGGCCTCTATTGGCCTTCCAGAGAAACTGGTTGGCCACCATGTGAAAGAGAAAGCTGGATTACAACAGACCAGCTCTTGCATTCTTTTCTTAAAATTATTTAAATAAGGTGTTTTTTTTTCTCCATTTGGAACGAGTTCATGCTGGTTTTCAGGAATGGAGAGCTAGTTTTCCTTTTTTAAAAAACAGTCATTGGGATGATAAAGAGAATTTTTAAAAATGCAGCAATCTCATTAGATCAGGCGAGCAGATAAATTGAAGCAGTGAAACCAAGCTGGCTACCCAAAGAGAGCCGATCTTTGTCCAGCTACCTTTTTGATCTTTCGGGCCACTGTAGGTCCACAGTGGCCCTAGTTTGTCTAGTCTGGTGGCTTCTTTGAGTTATAACCGTCAAACTCGCAGCCCTCCAGATGTTATGGACTACAGCTCCCATCCTCGGAGGAGGACCTACTCGTGCTCCCTGGCCCAAAAATGATCAGGCTGGCCTCGACGAGGGGCAGGGCCTTTTCAGCCCTGGCCCCTACCTGGTGGAACAGGCTCCCTAGGGAGATCAGGGCCCTGCAGGACTTACAGAATTTCCGCAGGGCCTGCAAGACGGACCTGTTCCGCCAGGCATTTGGCCAGCCTGGTTAAAAATACATCTACCATGTCATCTGGCCTCCCGTGGGCACAAGGGGGGGAGGGGGGTAGCCAGACGCCATCCACATTTTTAATGAGTTCTGTTTTTATGTAATTAATATTTAAATTATATTTTAATGTATGTTTTAACCTTGTTGTGAACCGCCCTGAGCCCTCAGGGGGAGGGCAGTATATAAAATTAATAATAAATAAATAAATAAAATCTACCCCTGCCAGCATGAGGCTGGCAGGGGATGATGGGGGCTGTAGTCCATTACATCTGGAGGGCCATGAGTTTGACACCTGTGACTGGTAGGTGGGACTCATAGCCACGTGGTACTCCCTGTGACATGTCAAAGCATCCTTAGCAAGTTTTTTTCTCTTGTTCTGTAATTGTTGATTCTAATGAGAATATTGTACTTTTTTTTAACCTCATACCTTGTACAGTCAAATACTACTGTATTTCTTTTTTTTTGGCCTTCCCTCTGTTTATCTTTTCATATAGACTACGTATTTGAAAGAATCAATGAACAACATGTTTACAACTTTCTGGAAAACCTTGAATCACGGAATCACGGAATTACCAGATCAGTGGGGGCAACCCACTTTCTCATCCTCTTTTTGTTTTCGGCCTTACATTCTTAACGGGTTACATTTGTTTTAAAACGTTTTCGGCCCCTCCACCAAATGTCCTCCCACCTACTGGTCACCTGGACTTGGGTGGTGATGGTGGGAAAGGGCCGTCAAGTCACAGGTAACTTACAGCGACCTCCCTAGGCAAGAGACAGTGGGAGGTGGTTTGCCATTTCTTGCCTCCATGTAGGCCGAGAGAGTTCAGAGAGAGCTGTGGCTAGCCCATGACCACCCAGCAGGCTTCATGCGAAGGAGTGGGGAAATCAAACCCAGATCTTCAGATCAGAGTCCACCACGTACCATTACACCTTCTTTAGCATATGTATCAGTGCTGATGCTTGTCAGTTTCAGATCTTAGGAAAAGCACACTCTCCTTATACAAAAGGGAAAGGTAGCAAGCCTCTTCAAAGATACCGTTTGGCGCACATCTTTGCATGATCTGCAGAGGTCCTTTATTAGGTAATTGTGCAGATTTAATTAACTTCAGACCTTGGAGGAGGTATTTCTCCGGTGGGCAAAAGAAAAGGTTGAAAAATGTCTTCCAAGGTGATGTCGTTACCGTGCAGCTGCGCGTGATCTGCGAAGAGAGCTACTTCATTTGGCAAGCCTGTGCAGATTTAATCAAACGAGTAAATCGCATTCTGGCTGTTGTGTTTTTTCCAGGCTGGTGGGTTTTTGCTCGTAACGTTTCCTCTGCATCGATGGCTGGTATCTTCAGAGGCATACCACACAGCCCAGAAAACCCACAACAGACTCTAGCTGTGAAAGCCTTTAACAGCACACTAACCCTCATTTGTAGGACTAACATTTCTTCAGCAGGGTCGCAGCCCTACTGAAGTGGTGAAGTGGTTAAAAGCAGGCGGACTCTAATCTGGAGTTTGAGGTACCCCACTTCTACACATGAGCGGCAGACTCTTATCCGGTGAACCGGATTTGTTTCCCCACTCCTACACATAAATGCCTGCTGTGTAACTTGGGGCTAGTCACAGTTCTCTCAGAACTCTCTCAGCCTCATCTACCTCACAAGATGTCTGTTGTGGGGAGAGGAAGGGAAGGAATTTGTAAGCTGCTTTGAGACTTCTTAAGGCAGAGAAAGAGAGCCAGTTTGGTATAGTAGTTAAGAGCAGCAACCTCTATTCTAGAAAACCAGGTTTGATTCCCCACTCCTCATGAGCGACAGACTCTCATCTGATGAATCTGATTTGTTTCCCTACTCCTACATTCCAGCTGGGTGACTCTGAGTTAGTCACAGTTCTCGCTGAACTCTCCCAGCCCCACCTACCTCACAAGGCTTCTGTTGAGGGGGGAGGAAGGAAAGGAGATTGTTAGCCACTTTGAGACTCCTTTCGGGAGATAAAGGTGGGGTAGAAATCCAAACTCTTCTTTATATTATTGTTTGCTGTGGGGGACTTCTGGGAGCTCACAGGGGCTGGGTAGCCCCCCAACTCCATTTTTCAACCCCCCCCCCTCCAAAGTCTTTCCTTTTAGAGCATCATTCCCTCCTGTGGAAGGAACTATAGCCATAATGGAGATTCAGCACTCTGTTGAGGTGTGAGGCCAACATGTAGCAAAATATTGGTCAAGACAGCAGCGGGCGTGATTTGGAAATTCTGGGCACCAAGGTCCTTTTCCATGGCGACATCCTGTGCTCCTCGGGGCTGGCAATGCCACCTTCTCCCACGCAGCCCCACCACCCACCGCTGCCACCTTCCCACCCCCACCCCTATCTCTATAATTGAAATTCTCAAGGGCAAGCTCAGTTGCTCTGGTTACAGCAGAACTTCTGCCGTTGCTTGGAAAATTACACAGAGCGGATGGGAGACGGAAAACGGAGTCAGCGAAAGCGCTTTTGTCTGGGCAAAGCTAAGAAAAAGTTGCACTCAGATTGCAGGGTTGTTTAGTTCACAAGAGAGGTGGAGGGGTGGGGGTGGGCATCGACGCAAACCGGAACCAGGTCTACGCAGGATGTGCGATCGGGCAGGTCGGATCTGGTTGTGATTAAAAAGCCGCCAAGCTGGGCGAGTAAACAGAGCTGATCAGCAGGCGAAACCGCAAGAGATCTCCTCTGTAGAAACAGCCACAGAAACCCACCCCCACATCTGGTGATCCATGAGATCTCCTCTGTAGCAGATCTCATGGATCACCAGATGTTTGGGGGCTCTGCGGCTGTTTCCGTGAGAAGGGAAACTCTTCTCTTGATGCAAGGCCGGAGTGTCCAGTAGCATCTTTGGGGACAATTAGGCTTCTAAGTTTTTTTGTGAGCCCTAAATGACTTGGGTCTCACCTATCTGAAGATGTGTTTGCACCCATATGAAGCTGCCCTAGCATGAGGTCTAGTGAGGGGGAGGGCCCTCCTGGTGATCCCTTCCCCTGTTGCTGTGTGGAGTATGTGAAAGAGCTGTCTCTGTGGCTGGCCCCAGATTATGGATTTGCCAGGCAGCAGCCCTTTATGGGTTTCTGTGTCTGACAAAGACTATCCTCTTCACCCAGACCAGGGGTCTGCAACCTGCAGAGCTCCAGATGTTCACAGACTACAAACCCCATCAGCCCCTGCCAGCATGCTGGGGTTTGTAGTCCATGCACATCTGGAGAGCCGCAGGTTGCAGACCCCTGACCCAGACCTTTGGCCTTTGACACCCCCCCCCTTTAATGCCCCCTCTGGAAGCTGCTGGTCTGGGGTGGGGGAGAGTATGTGGGTAATATCCTGGAAGTGTTTTATGGTGTTTTAATGATTGTTTCATATGACGAGGAGCTATATGATGTTGTTTTATTACAGTTCAATGTTGTATTCTGGTACTTTGTTTTATGGCGCTTTTTAATGTGGTTTTTGTATGATATGGAGCTATTTGGTGCTGTGTTTGTAGGTTTCAATTTTGTGTCTGTGTCTGTGTCTGTGTATGTATGGGGAAATCTCCCAAGGCTGCAACTGATCTCTAGACATAAGTTAGTGCCCCTGAACAAAAATGGCTGCTTTGGAGGGTAGATTCTATGGCAGGGGTCTGCAACCTACGCCTCGCCAGATGTTCGTGGACTACAATTCCCATCAGCCCCTGCCACCATGGCCAATTGGGGCTGATGGGAATTGTAGTTCATGAACATCTGGAGAGCCGCAGGTTGCAGACCCCTGGTCTGGGTGAAGAGGATAGTCTTTGTCAGACAAAGAAACCCATAAAGGGCTGCTGCCTGGCAAATCCAATTGGCCATGCTGGCAGGGGCTGATGGGATTTGTAGTCCATGAACATCTGGAGAGGCACAGGTTGCAGACCCCTGTTCTATGGCATGGTTCTACCCCCAAATCTCCAGGAATTCTTCAATCTAGAGCAGTGTTTCCCAACCTTTTCGAGGTCAGGGTACCCTTGACCTCACTCTTCATATCTCACGGTACCCCTGCCGCCACCCTCCACCTTCCCCTCCCATTGCCCTGCTTGCCACACACCCCACCTTCCCCTCCCAGGGTAAAGTGAAGCACTGGGGGGGGCGTGGCTGCTGACCTTGTGACAGGCCCTGCTGCATGAGCCAGCTCCATGTCCTTCCTGGCGCTGGTGGGAGACACCACAAAGATGAGGGGGGGCATTAGTGTTGCCATGGTACCCCTGGGACATGCTCACGGCACCCCAGGGTACCACTGTACCCTGGTTGAGAATGGCTGATCTAGAGTTTGCAGCCCTACCAGTAACTCTTCTCAGCCCTCCTCCTCAGTTGCGGTCTTATGTGTTGTAATATTTTTAATTGACGCATTTGATAGATTATTTTAAATGCTGTTTTAATATCCCAGCGTTTTGATGTTTGCCACCTTGAGGATCCTATCAAAGGCTGCACCGGAATCTTTTCAACAAATAAGCGGCGATAAATAATAAAAGCTTCTGCCTCAAAGGATTCATCCATCTTTTAAAGTGTCCGCAAGCTCCTGTTTTGGACGTAACAGATGAAGGCTCTGGTTTTCAGGACTCTCCCTGTGGACTTGCGTTAATTAAATGTAGGGACATGTAAGTTAATTAGCCCTGAACCTAGAGATAAGGGGGGAATCCACTTGTTTCAAAACTGCAAGCAGAAATTGAATAGGCAAGCAATAGAACTGGGCTTTTGGGGTTTTTTAGGCTTTCCAGTTTGGGAAGGAGCATCAGTTCGGGGGGCTGGTCAGATTTTAGACACGAGATGTTTCAGATTTGGTTGCGAGGGGCGGGGAGGCGGAGAGCCTCTTCACAGAATTCTTTGGGATGCAACATCCGGCTGCTGAGTTACGGAAAATTTGCCAGTGAGACCTTCCCACCTGAGCTCAGTCTGTTACTGGTTGTGGTGGGTTTTCCGGGCTGTGTGGCCATGGTCTGGTAGATCTTATTCCTAACGCTTCGCCTGCAACTGTAGCTGGCATCTTCAGAGGTGTAGCACAGAGAGAAGTCTGCTACACACTGTCTCCATGTTCTCTCTGTGATACACCTCTGAAGATGCCAGCCACAGATGCAGGCGAAATGTTAGGAACAAGATCTACCAGACCACGGCCACACAGCCCGGAAAAACCATGACAACCAGTTGAATCCGGCCATGAAAGCCTTCAGCAATCTGTCTGTTAACGTTCACTGACTAATCTTTAGAATAATGCAGTCCTGTTACACAACACAGATGAAGTAACATTATATTATGAGTTATTAGAGGGCATCCTTTGTCGGGAGGCCTCTGTGTGCGTGTTGCATAACTGAAAGGTGACTGCAGGTCCTATTTAAACAGCCACATGTTGTACAAAGAAAGTTCCCACAATGGCGATTTCACATTTACTGCACTCTGGTTGTACCCTGAAGATTAGCAGCTTATTCTTGTCTGAAAGCTTTCCTGGGTCAGAGCTCCTTCCATCAACTACAGGGAGGTTTTGGTCAGAGCCGGCATCTTATTGGCTCTCTTCCTGTGCACAAAATTACACCCTGCCAACCTAGCATTACCAACCTCCAGGTGGGGCCTGGAGTTCTCCAGGAATTATAACCAATGGTGGGGTTCAAATAATTTAACAAACGGTTCTGGTGGTGGGATTCAAATAATTTGACAACTGGTTGTTTACAAGCACCATTTTAACAACTGTTTCTGCCGAACTGGTGCGAACTGGCTGAATCCCACCTCTGAAACATATTTCCAGGTGGCAGAGACCAGGAGCAGCAGTGGCATAGTGGTTAAGAGCAGGTGTGCTCTGATCTGGAGGAACCGGGTTTGATTCCCCGCTCTGCCACTTGAGCTGTGGAGGCTTATCTGGGGAATTCAGCCTGTACACTCCCACACATGCCAGCTGGGTGACCTGGGGCTAGTCACAGCTTCTCGGAGCTCTCTCAGCCCCACCCACCTCACAGGGTGTTTGTTGTGAGGCGGGAAGGGAAAGGAGTTTGTAAGCCCCTTTGAGTCTCCTATAGGAGAGAAAGGGGGGATATAAATCCAAACTCTTCTTCAGTTCCCCTGGAGATAATGGCTACTTTGGAGGACAGATTCTACAGAATTATACCCTGTTGTGGTCCTTCCCATTCACCGACCTTGTCCTCCCGAAGCTCCGCCCCCCGAATCTTCAGGAATTTCCCAGTATGGAGCCAGCAGCTCCTTTCTAGTTTGCATCTGGAAGAAATAGGCTCTCGATTTTTGTAGAGGAGGCTGAGATACAGATCTGGCACTTTTCCAGGCGAGCGCGCCGATCCAGCCAACAGATAGTGAATGCCCCCCCCCCAAATATTTCCCACTTCTCTGTTCACTTTCTCAGTACTGATGTAGAATATTGATGGTTGACTTTTTATTTGATGGGGCTGCCTCGTTTTCCTAGAGTCACTCCTGCATGAATTACCCTATCCCCTTTTCTCACTCCTGGGGGCCCTGAGTTGCATTTCTTCTAAGCATATTTAAAGACAGGCCTCCTTTGGGCCATCGTGAACCGCTTTACCAGGGAAGAGCCCCCACCCCATTTCTTTGTGTGTTTCAAAACGAGTCGACGTGTTTGTTTTTAAACTGCAGCGAAGCAACAAATGCAACAAACGCTGCTTTCTGTTTCATCCCCCAAAGAGCTGCCTGCACCTGTTGAATTTTCACCCAGTTGTCAAGTGGCATTGGAAGCCGGTTCCGCGTTTTGGGGCTGCCTTAGATTGTGTCCCCAAGGCTGTGCGGAGGGAAAGAAATCCCCCACGCTAGAGGCAGGTGGAAGCCAGACATCCAACAGGGGCTGCTTTCCCCTGTAGGGCTGGGCTGCACCTGTCAAATTTCTGCCACCGTTGAAGGCAGAGAACTGGGACAAGGGCGGAAGTAGCCCACCGCGCTCGTCCACTCATCCAACCGGTGTAGCTGCTCCGGCAGTCTAAGCGGGGATGGCTCGCTCGTTTCTCCCAAGTTGTGGAGAGGCGGGGCGCAAGGCAGAAGCAGCAGCAGCCGGGGGGAGCCGGCAACCGATTGAGCCGGAGAGGCAGGAGGGGGCGGGTCCAACTTGTAGCTGAACTGCATGTTGGAGCGAGCGCTAACCGCTAGGCAACGCTCCCGCTCGCCCTTTCCCTGCGCCAGTTCAGGCGATCCAGCTCGGGTTGGGAATTCTATGGAGAGGAAACCGCGGGGAGAGGGAAGAGGCCTCATTGGGCTGGAATGCCGTGCATGGGCTCTCCAAAACAGGCATCTCCTCCGGGGGAGCTGATACTACACACAGCCCTTCGCTGGCATATCATGTATGGAAGAAACCCAATAGGATAAAAGAACAACGAAAATCAAATTTTAAAAACCATGAAATGAGATAGGGCTAAGATAAAGGCCCACAGGGGAACTGAGCTCTGGGGATCCTTGGTCATTCCAAGAGGGCGTGAGGCCCCACCGGGAGGTTGGCAACAGAAGACCAAGACTCTGCTTCTACTCACTGCCCCGCCCTCCTTTAGAAGTTCTTTGACGGTCCCAACTTTTCAAGATGCTGCGATGTCTTTGCTCCGACCACTGGGCTTGGGAAGCTGACATTATGCCATCCCCGTCTCTCCCCCCCTCCCCCCAAGTCTTTTCTAGCTGCCCTCCCTACAGTTAGGTCTGCATTTTCCCTTCCAGGGCAGAATTCCTGCCCGTGAGACCCTTGGGTGCTGGAAACAGGTTCGAGGAGGTAATGCCAAGGTGCCTGTTGTATCATACTCCAAAATGATTAGTCCTTTGAGTACTGTCGGATTCTTCTTTCTACCCAAGGCATGACACCTTGGTGTGTATCCATTGTCACGTGTCAAGTGCCTGATGAAGTGGATAATCCCCCCTCCCTCTACCAGAATCCTGCATCAGGAGGATACAAAGGAGAAACCCCTTGGCTCCTCCTGGGTCCATTGGATGTGTGACTTCTCAGTTTTGCAATACTTGTTTGTAAGAGCGGAACCTCCACATCTACAAGCAGTCTACCTTATTTGCTGACTTCCAGGCTCCATTGGCTGTGTGACTGGGGAGTGCTGCTGGGGAGTGAACTAGGTGGGATGAAAAGAAACTCCGCTGCCCAATAGCATCCATGAGATCCTAGCTCCGCACTTTTAAAAGGGAACCTCCATATTCAAAAGCAGTCTGACTCTGATCGTGGGCTCCCAGATTCACTGGAAATGTGACTGCTTCGTCACATGGAGCCTCCATAACCAGACACAATCTACCTCTGATTACTAGGCATTGAAAACAAGGGACAGCGGCAGGTAACCGTCACTCCAATGCTGTCAGCACGAGTTTCCCAGAGACATGTCGTGACCGGCTATGGATGTTGGCTGAGTGCTCAGCCAAAATGGACTTTGACTTGGATCTAGCCCCAAGATTCTCATCTGGTTTATGTTCCCCCTAAGTCTGTTTTTAGCCCTCCCCTTCATCCCTTTCTTGCCTCCCTCCCCAGAACATCTGGAGAGCCGCAGGTTCCCTACCCCTGCCCTAGAGGATGGTTCCCAGGATCAACAGTTGTCCACCGGCCCTGGTCTCCTGGAGTGTAATTGTCTGTCGCAATTAAATAGATTTTATTTTGGGTCTGAGCTGCTCCCGGGGCCCGTGGGAGGAGAAAAGCTGACATGCTTTTAAATAAATAGCCATTCCACATTGCTGGCTAACCTTCCATTAATTGCAATTCCATATAGGAAAGAGAACCAGAAGTAGAGAGGAGGCTGATCCTTAGCTAGGGAAAAAAAAAGGATCCTGATATGCGTAATAATCTTATCTTTAGTACATATGAATACATGCACGATCCGTTCAAATGGCAGGCGATACAGGCGCCTGCCTCCGTACCCCACTAAACCCATTAGAGCCAATTTTTAAAACAGGCATTTAGAAAGGCAATTATTATTATTATTGATAGCACTTCTGGAGGCCACTCATAATTACGAATAGCCTTTCTCAAAGGCACGGTTGAGGAGATGAACAACTTCTTAGAATCTGCTCTGTCTACCCCCATGCTAAAGAGGTCCAAATGTGTGGGGGGGGGGGCGGAGAAGTGTGAGATAGGCAAGGAAAGGTCCCAAGCAGAACCACAGCCTTACCTTGTCTCTGGGGCAGGGAGGTCCCCTCCTCTTCAACCGGTTAAAGGGCCAATGACTTCCCTCTGGCCATCTGCCAGGTGAGCATCAAAGTGGTTCCCCCAGGCACGGAAGATGCTCTTCAAAGCAAGATCTGGTTGGGACACCTGCAGCTGGCAGGCAGGGGCGTGCCGATCCTCGGAGGCAAGCCCAGGGACTGACTGAGTGTGAGGGAAACGGATTAGCTGTTCCTTGCGAGGTGGTTCTGTGAGCAGGGTCGCTTTGCATGAGCTGGCAGAGCCGCCGTTGCTGCTGCTGCCGCTGCTGGGGAGTGAGCTGGGCTGGATGCAGAGAAACTCTGCTGCCCAATAGCGTGTACGAGATCGGAAGGGGTGTCTTCCCCAGCGCCTAATGGATGCATTAGCCGGCCTCATCCTCTTCCCAGTCCTTTCTCTGGCAATCTGTACAGCTCTGCCTAGCCTTGAAGTGCACGGAGCTGGAGGGTCACGAATTCAAGTGTCAGCTCAGCCCTGAGAGCATCAGATGTCCGATAGGTCGAATGTCTCCTGCTTTGGAGGGAACACACAAAAAAATTGCCTGAAGGTCAAATGCCTTGGCCTCAAGCGCTGTAACATGGCCAGCCCCACTTCGCAGGGTTGTTGTTGGGAACTTTGCAATAATATATGCGACACACTCAGACTAGTTAAAGGTAACAGCTCTTTCTAGATGATTGCTTCACATCTCTTTTACATACAGGAACCCCAAACGAGAAATTAAAGAAGACGTTTTTCAAGCGAGGAATGAAACAGGCATCCGGTCTCCCTAGAAAGATGAAAGGCGTTGATTTCAGCACAGGCTTCTATGAATCAAAGCTCCCTTCAACAGACACATCTGGGTTTTTGCTAGAAGGGCTTCCTTGTCTGTGCGTCAGCTTCGGAGTGGCACGGAATTCTTCAACAGACGTTGCGCGGTGAATTCCAGGTCCCCTTCCCCTAGCTGGGGCTTCTACGCCAGCCAGAAAGGTGTGGCAGGGTGCAGCTTTTCCAGCCATGGATGGAACTGTGATGGGATAAGTTTCATTAGCCCTGTTTGTCTGTTGTGTTGGTATTATAGGTGCAAAGGCCCTGGACAGGAAACCCAACATGACAGCAGCCCGTAGCCGCAAGTCCATTCTCACAAGCTGTTTCCTGCTGCTTTGCTTATCTATATTTATTTATTTAGCTCAGTGGAGCACACTCTGGGTTGTGGAGAGCCATGTTGGCAGTTTTCCTTGCCTAAAAGAGTCACGTAGCTCCTGTGTGCTTCGGGCTGCCAAACTCCAAACAGGTCCTGGAGATCTCCTGGGATCACAAGTGATCTCCAGATTTCAGAATCAGTCCCCCTGAGCAAAATGGCTCCTTTGGAGGGAGGACTCTATGGCCTTGTACCTTCACGAAGTACCCCCAAACCCACCCTCCCCAGGATCTACTTCCACAATCTCCAGATATTTGTCAGCCTCGGCATTGGGAACCCTGCGTGTGTGCCAGAGGTGGGATCCAGCAGGTTCTCACCAGTTCCCCAGAGTGGGTTACTAATTATTTGTGTGTGCTGAGAGGGGGTTACTAATTGGGTCTGCTTTTCCGTTAGAAATTCCATTAGGTCCAAAAATCATAAAGTCCTGTTGTTTCCTATGTGGCTGGTTCGCGAAGGTAGAAAAAGGGATAATTCTCCCTGTTGGGCTGTTTTAAAAACATGTTTTAGAAATATGGCAAAGTTCCTTGTTTAAGGAAAGTATCCTTCTTTTGATGTCTAGAAAGAAAATTAAGTATTTGAAAGTATTAAGTATTTGACAGGCAGTCAATGAGAGGAGAAGTAGTTGTTTCTGTTGGCAGTAGACGATAGGACTTGCTATAATGAGTTTAAATTATGGACAGAAAGATACCAGCTGGAAATTAGGAACTTTTTTTTACAGTAAGAGTTTTTACTGTAACAGAGAAATTATTAATGCCCCACCCCCGGAATGCCCAGCCACGCCCCCGCCGTGCCCCGCCCATCCCCATTGGTGCTATGCCACTGTTTGAATCCCACCACCATGGGAACCTGTTACTAAAATTTTTGGATCCCACCACTGGTGTGTGTATATTGAGTGCCATCAAGTTGCTTCGGATTTACCGTGCTTCTGAATTAAAGACCTCCAAAGTGACTTATCATTAACAGCCTTGCTCTGGTCTTGCAGGGTGAGGGCTGTGGTTTCCATTATGGAGTCAGTTCATCTCAGGTTGGGACGTCCTGTTTTCCTGCTACCTTCAGTTTTTCCTAGTTTCATTGTATTTCCCAGTGACCCTTGCCAGTGTGGTGTAGTGGTTAAGAGCAGGTGGATTGCAATCTGGAAAACCCACCCCTCCACCTGACTGGCAGAGGCTTATCTGGTGAACAAATGTGTTTCTGCACTCCTACATTCCTGCTGGTTGACCTTGGGCAAGTCACAATTTTCTCTGAACTCTCTCAGCTCCACAGTCCTCACAAGGTGTCTGTTGTGGGGAGAGGAAGAGAAAGGAGCTTGTAAGCCACCTTGGATCTCCTTACAGGAGAGAAAGGTGGGATATAAATCCAAACTCCTCCTCTCCTCTTCCTCTTCCTCTTCCTCCTCCTCCTCCTCCTCCTCCTCTTCTTCTTCTCCTCCTCTTCAAGGAGCAGCAGTGGCGTAGGAGGTTAAGAGCTCATGTAACTAATCTGGAGGAACCGGGTTTGATTCCCAGCTCTGCCACCTGAGCTGTGGAGGCTTATTTGGGGAATTCAGATTAGCCTGTGCACTCCCACACTCGCCAGCTGGGTGACCTTGGGCTAGTCACAATTCTCTCTGAACTCTCTCAGCTCCACCTTCCTCACAAGGTGTCTGTTGTGGGGAGAGGAAGAAAAAGGAGCTTGTTAACCACCTTGAGTCTCCTTACAGGAGAGAAAGGGGGAGTATAAATCCAAACTCCTCCTCCTCCTCCTCCTCCTCCTCTTCTTCTTCTTCTTCTTCTTCTTCTTCTTCTTCTTCTTCTTCTTCTTCTTCTTCTTCTTCACCACACACATGGGGACCCCGTGGTTAGAAGAGTCGCAGGTAGCCTGTCGTGGGTACATGCGGCTCTGCAGCCTATGAGTGAGAGCATCACTGAGTTAGCTATTCAGTCAGAGTCTGCAAGACTGCAGGCAACAGCCAGCAATTGAGCTGGAGAGTTTGTCAGCCACTTTGCAACTCCTTATGTTTGAGAAAAGCAGGGTATAAGTCCAGACTCTTCCTCCTCCTGTTCTTCTTTCTCCTTCATTGCTTGGCCCTGCAGAAAAACCCAGGACTTCCATCCAATTACTAACCAAAGAAGAATGAGTCCTCCAATATCCCCATTAATGTCTCCCGTGGAAGCTTGTTATGACAAGAATATGAGGAGTAATGATGATTTTATAACATGTGGAGATACGATAAATGTCCAAGAAGAAATTAAGTCTTGGGAAAAAATAAAGGATGAAGGTAAAAAAGTACAATGACTATTATACTTTCAATTAGTCTCAAGATTGAGAAAGAACATTCATGCATCAAGAGGTATAATAAAGGGACTGATAATTTGAAAAGATGATAATGCAGCAAAAAGAATACCTATTATGATTAATTTATAAGCTATTACTCCAGTGCGATGCAGAAACAGAACACGTATAGTTAAATGGATGCAAATTTTCATGGAAGAAATCTCTTTTCAACAATGGGAAATTTTATGGATGAAAGACGTACAATTTACAACCAGCCAAATATTCAGAAAAAATTGGTACAATTTATAGATGTATATTACTCCAAAGAATATTGGGAAGATTGACAAGAACTATAAAGGGAAATGTCGGAAATGTAAATAAGTGGATGGTACCTTTTTACCATATGAAGTGAATATGTAAAAAATAAAGATTTGGAAAAGATAATGCAGAAATTCAGAAAATTTGCACAATTAAATTTGCTATGGACACCAAGGGTATGTTATCAGGCATTTTGCCAAAAAAATTCCAAAAATGTTAGAACTGTTTTGATATATGATAACAGCAGCTAGAATTATACTTAGTGGGAGGATTCAGCAGGTTCACACCACTTAGGGCCACTCCCCACTCACCATAAGCCGCGGGGTCACCTCTTTAAAAGACACGAGGAGGATGGACGTTCCCCACGTCACCAGCGCCCACTGCGCAGCTGCCCTTAATTTACAATTCTCCACCCTCCTCAAGAAAGCAAATTAGGGTCCCCTGGAAAGAGCAAATATTTTCAAAAACCCCGCAGGTGCCGGTGCAGGGGGGTGTGGAACCTCGGCTGTTTACGCCGCCGGGTTGATTCGCTTCTGACGCGCAGCCACCAGCCAATCAGGAAACAGGGAACCGCCATTTTATTTAGTGAGGGTATTCCCTCCAGAAAGTGCTCGGAAATTGAGACGTGTGCACAAACAAGATGTGCCAACATTGCTCTTTTTTGCTCCTTTTTTTGCTCGAGGCTCCAATTGTTTCGCAGCCTGGTAAAGTGCTGCTGAGCATTAGGGTTGTCGGCGGTGTAAAACCAAACCCGAGCATTTACTTTCATTTTTCTGCCGCCCAAGCAATTTGTAACAGGTAGGGCATGTCAGCATGTGCAGACGCCATAAAACACGCGCTCAGCTTATCCAAACAAACTCTTTCGGGTCAGCCAATCGTAAATGGTGTTCCGCCTTCGGGCTTCGGCTGCAACTCCTATCGTGTTGATGCACACGCGTGCCAGCCAATCAGAACGCTCGATTGCCTCTTTGACTCTTGATGTGGAACCCCGCGCTATTTCCTGAATGGAAAATGAGTGGGGAACAAATGTCTCTGTTGTCAAAAGCCACGGAGGCTTTTCTACGAGGGGTCGCTGCGGGGTTGCACTCAGACGAGGTAAGTGGGGAGTGGCCCTTAGGCAGAGCTGATTGTTAAAATGGTGCTTGTAAACAACCAGTTGTTAAATTTTTTGAAGCCCACCACTGATTATACTTAAAACAAAATGGAAAGTAGAAGAATGTTAGGAAGAGGATTAGGAAGCCAAGAGGGTTAGGAAGGCAAACTAGTTGAATATGCAGAAATGGCAAAACTAGCCTACTTTGTGAATAATAGACCAATAAAAGAATGTCAAGATAAATGGAAAGTGCATTATTTATATTATTAATAAAAAATGACAAGTTGAGAAAAAGGTTGTTGAAATGCTGGAAAAAAACTTAATAAAGCTCATTTAGTATTCTAAGTACTGAAAAGGGGACCAAAGGGAAGACATATAAAAACATTTAAATGTCTTATGAATATATGACAAGAAAAAAAATATTTATTTTCAGTGTGGAATATGCGAGAATTGTTCTTAACAACTTATAATAGGAATCACTTATCAGTCTTCTCAATGAAATCATGGCAAAATTACCAAAACATATACAGGAACAAATTTATACAGAATCTGCGAACACCACGTCCTTCGAGACGGAATCACCTAAACTGGGGTCTACATGCCAATGGTTACTCTACTATAGACATCAGAAGAGTTTCAAGAGCAAGAAAAAAACCACAGGAATGAAGATAAATAGCCACCCAGAGGGAAGGTGTTTTTTATCATACATCAAGGGAATCACTGATCAACTAGGGAAACTGATGAAAAAACAGTATTACATACAATGTATTGTCGAAGGCTTTCACGGCCGGAATCACTTGGGTGCTGTGTGGTTTCCAGGCTGTATGGAAAATGAAAATGAAAACTATGAAAATGAACAGAACTTGGCTGCCAGTGTTGAAAAATACTAGAGTCAAGACAGTGTCTAACCAGCTCCACACAAACACAGGATGACCATAGACAAAAGAAACAAAGGCCAGGATACCTCTATTCAGATGCTCCCACCAGTGACCTTCCTATCTCCAGTGTTACGCCCATGCTATAGTCTTCATTGTTACTCATACTTCTATTCAGATGCCCTCAACTATTGACCTGGTTGCCTTCATTGTTACTCACAGACAAGGTTTCTCCACCCACCCTGACACTCCAACAGATATATACTCCACTTGCTTTCCCAACATCAGATCCTCTGAAGATGCCAGCCACAGATGCAGGCGAAACGTCAGGAGAGAATGCTGCTAGAACACGGCCATACAGCCCGGAAACCACACAGCACCCAAGTATTACATACAAATGCTAAAATTGAGGGAATTCCACTTAACACATGCAAATTACAGATGCAAGCTGCACCTTTAACACGTTTAACAATTTCAAATGGTTCTTTCACCCACTCTGGGTATTTCACAGGTATATATATATATTCCACTTGCTTTACTGCCACCAGATCCTCTGAAGATGCCAGCCAGAGATGCAGATGAAACGTCAGGAGAGAATACTACTGAAACACGGCTGTATAGCCTGGAAAACACACAACGTCCTAGGGATTCCAGCCATGAATGCCTTTGACAATACATTTATATAGACACATTCCAAGAACTCTGACCAAGCACTTTTTTTAACCTTCTGCCAAAGATACTTATACCTGGCAACTCTGGACATCCTATTGTCTCAAGCATGGGCAACATCATCATAGGAACATCAGGATCTATGGACTCCATCCTGAAACCATGCATCATTAATACCCCCAGCTACATCTGTGATACCATAGACTTCCTAAAGAAACTGCGGTCCATCAACCATCTCCCAGAAAATAGCATTCTAATCATGATGGATGCTGAGTCTCTGGACACTAACATCTCCCATGAGGATGAACCATTAGAAGAACCATTCCTGACAACACAGCACTTCTTGCCATTGAACTTTTTTCAGCAACAGCAGCAGCAGCAGCAACAACAACAACAACAAAAACAACAACCTTTATTTGGCATTTAAGCATAAGCATAAGCATTTATTGTCATTGTGCACGCACAACGAAATTTACAGCAGCATTCCTCGATGCACACAATTTCAGACTCATACATCATACTCATACAATTTCATACAATACATCATACTCATACACTTTCAGACTCATACATCATCCTCATTTCCCCCTTCCTCCACCCATCCCTACACAGCCCCAAACACATCAACACGAAGCCGCGGAGTTTAGCATAGCCACAGCTCTAGAGTAAAAGCTGTCTCTAAGCCTCTTTGTCCTAGTTTTGATAGTCCTGTATCGCCTACCAGATGGTAGCAGTTCAAAAAGAGAGTGTGCTGGATGAGACGGGTCCTTCAGAATATTTTGGTTCTAGAGTACATTCAAAGTGCAGACAGGAAGACTGTATATAGCAGTATACATTACTTAGAAAGTTCTGTCACTTGTAAAATAAATTTTGCTACTTTTTCCAAGACCATGACATTTGTGTTGTTTAACAGAAGCTCCTCAACAGAACAGTCAGAGTCACTTTCAGATTTGTCCAGGGCCAGCCTGGGAGAGAAATTCCTGATGCCCACATATCTCGGACAGTCAAGAATAATGTGAGCAAGAGTCTCCACTTGATTTTTACAGTGTGGACAAACCTGATCCTGGAGAGGGATGGGTAAGTAACGACCCTTTGTAATGGCCGATGGGAAGGTATTGGATCTGGCCCTTGTGATAATCCATCTCTGTTGGGGTTCAGTTAATAATTCAAGACATTTGGCTATGTGCCCTTGTTCCAGTATTATTCCGACAGAGAGGGGTGAGCATGATTTATTTGCTTGCCCCAACAAGATATGATATTCCTGTTCTAGAAGTCTACTTTTTAAGGTTTGGAAAATCTCTCTGGGTGTCAGCATACAGAGATCTTCAAGCCATTGAGCTTTTCAGGTAATGTATCCTGATTGATAAAAATGTTGTAGACATTTTATGCCAGTAAAGGTTGGTTGATTGGTTGACTGATTGACTGAATTACTCGGAACAGTAATCTGTTCCCAGATACAACAATTCGGGTAAACATGGGACACGCAAGTACCACTTTATAACAGAAAACCAACATATTGGCAAATCTATACATATGTCTCCAGAGTCCAGCTACCACCCCAACCATATCAAACAGTTCATTATCTGTAGCTGAGCCCTATGCTATAGCTGCGTGTGCTCCAGCACCTCAAACAGCAACATTCTCTTGAAGGATCTGTATCAAGCATTTTCGCAACTGCAATTGCCTGCTGATATGGCTAGAAAGAAGATTGGAAAGTCCGGAATGATATCCAGGCACAGTGTGCTACAAAACAAACCCAAATAAAGTGATGATAGAACAGCTTGGGTGGTCCCACACAGCTCACAACTCAACCCAGTCGAACGTATTATTAGTGATCTACAATCAGTGCTGGATTGTGACACTTCTCTCACTAAGGCACCAAGGGGCAAAGTTCCTTGCTTATAAACAGCTTGCTAACCTGAAACATCTTTACACCTGCGAGGATAAATTACTTAGCAGTATAATGGATTCTGGTATCAAGACCTGGAACTAACCAAGGTGCTAGCTTTGCTTTCATGTAGATCTTAGCACAGTGGTGGTGAACCTTTGGCACGGGTGCCAGAAGTGGCACTCAGAGCCCTCTCTGTGAGCACGCACAAACAGAATGCTCCCCCACACATCTAGGCTGGCCTGGGCCACTGGGCTTGATGATTAGCTTAGCATTAGCTAATTGATTATTAGCATTATTAGCATTAAATCTAAGACCTAGTTTTGGGGAAGCAGTGTAGGTAAGTACTGTTAAACCCCACTGATTTTCATGTGAAGAACTAAAGCACAAGAACTAAAGCACAATAAAGATCCTCTGAAGATGCCAGCCACAGATGCAGGCGAAACGTCAGGAGAGAATGCTGCTAGAACACGGCCATACAGCCCGGAAACCACACAGCACCTAAAGCACAATCCTTTACCTGGGAGTAAGCTCAGTTGCTGGCAATGGGGCTTGCTTCTGAGTAAACCCTCCTAGGGTTGTGATTCATCCGTTGGAAGAGTTGCACGGTTGCTTCAAAGCAAAGCCACAGAATACCACCAAGCTTACTCCCGAGTAACGAGTGCCTCGGGAGCCAACCATTTTTCCTAAATGTAAACCTCAGTATTCAGGTTAAATTGCCGTGTTGGCACTTTGCGATAAATAAGTGGGTTTTGGGTTGCAGTTTGGGCACTCAGTCTCGAAAAGGTTTGCCATGTTGTAAACCGCCCTGAGCCCTCCAGGGGAGGGCGGTATATAAGTGAAATAATAAATAAATAAATAAATAAATAAATAAATAAATAAATAAATAAATAAATAAATAAATAAATAAATCACTGTCTTAGCACCACCATAACTTGGCCCACCAACGTCAGCCATAGTATCTCAGCGGTAGTATCCCATACTCCTGTTCATCTTTGAATATGATTTGCACCATCCCCTGCTATTGGCATTGGCATGCTATTGCCATGGGGAGTCTGAATTCGCTCTCCTCTGCTTAAGGACGAATGGAGCCCTTTCCACACAAGTCATTTATGACATTTCCAGCTCAGCAATGAAACATTTTGCAGCTCAGCGCTTCATTTTCCTACACTGGTGCCAGAAATGTTTAATTTACCTTTTAACCAATCAATGTGCTCGCTTCGGCAGCACATATACTAACCAATCATTTGTGAAGCCTCCTGAACACAATGTTTTCCACTGAAATGTTTCCAAGCTGACTTCCCCTGCAGTGGGGTCATATTTGAATGGTTTTATCTTTCTCATTGAAAATCCTGGCCGTTTTCAGCACTCCTGTGTCCTCATCCAACTTCCGCCTTGGTGCCTGGTCCACCATTTTTTCATGTCCCTCAGCACATTCCTTTCCCCCTAGTCTCTTCATTTTCATAATTTCATTTTATTTATTTTTTGCTGTTCTGGGTGAATCACCAAAGTATTGGCTAACCAGATTTACAAAGTATCAAAGCAATGAATCAACAAACCATCATTTTTTTTTAAAAAAAACCAAAATTACAGCAGCCATGAAATGTTTGGAAGAGGTAAGTGAGGACAAACATTGTGGTAAAGGAAGGAGGGGATTGAAAACATTCTAGAAAAGTTCCGTGGAACTTGTGTGAAAAAGACTGGACTCACATTCTAGTTGTATCTGAAGATGTAAGCTGTGATTCTTGAAAGCTCTCATGTCTCTGTGTTAAGTGCCATCAAGTTGCTTCCAATTAATGGTGACCCTATGAATCAGTATCCACCAAAATGTCCTATGAAGAAGAAGAAGAAGAAGAGTTGGATTTATATCCCCCCCTTTCTCTCCTGTAAGGAGACTCAAAGGGGCTTACAAACTCCTTTCCCTTCCCCCCTCACAACAAACTTACCTTACTGTGAGAAGTGGGGTGGGAGCTGAGAGAGCTTTGAGAGAAGAATTGTGACTAGCCCAAGGTCACCCAGCTTTGGCATGTGTTGGAGTGCACAGGCTAATCTGAATTCCCCAGATAAGCCTCCACAGCTCAGGCGGCAGAGTGGGGAATCAAACCTGGTTCCTCCAGATCAGAGTGCACCTTCTCTTAACCACTATGCCACTGCTGCTCCTATGGTGAACAGCCTTGTCCAGGTCTTGCAATATCTGAGGACCTTGGCTTCCTTCATAGAATCAATCCATTTCCTGCTGGGTCTTCCTCTTTTTCTGCTGCCTTCAACCTTTTCTAGGGCCCCTTCCGCACACGCAAAATAATGCATTTTCAAACCACTTTCACAACTGTTTGCAAGTGGATTTTGCCATTCCGCACAGCTTCAAAGAGCACTGAAAGCAGTTTGAAACTGCATTATTCTGCATGTGCGGAATGAGCCTCAGTGTGGACTTTACGCGTCTCACTCACCCACAGGGCTACAGAACTGAGAGGCAATTTCGATGACAAGAGGCGGACTGATTTTATTTGGAAAGGTTCACTAAATCCTGGGATATCTGCCCCCCCCCCCTCCTCTGGTCCTGCCTTTACCACATTGACAAAAAGACTTGAAGTGAGGATGTCACATATTCAGTTACAGGCGTCTCACTTCTCCAATCCAGTCAGGAGATAAGATTACCCACCTTCTCCTTCTCCGTTTCCTCCCACCATTCACAGATGCTCCCCTTGTGCTTATAAGCTGCAGTCTCTTGAAATTTGCATGCATACCCTGGCATCAGGGACTGGTGGTGAAGTCTGGAGGGCAAAACTGGGAGTCATCCCCCTGTTCTGTAGAACCAGAGTTGTAACTGATCCTGTTGTGTTAATTTGTCCCTTGGCTGTTAGATATACAGATACTGGAATTTTCTGTTGATTTCCTGGCAATAACCAGACTCTTGGATGCAGAAATCGGTTTATTGAACAAGAACACTGCAAACAGATACGAGCCAGATTTTGCTGGAACTGAGTCACAATACAGCAAATCCTTTCCCCAGACATTCCTCTAACCCCCACTCTCAAGGATCCCAGCAGGGTGAAATCTCTAACAGTGTTCTCCAGCAGGGCAGTGTCTTCAAGAACAAAGAAGAAGAAGAAGAAGAGTTTGGATTTATATCCCCCCTTTCTCTCCTGCAGGAGACTCAAAGGGCCTTACAATCTCCTTGCCCTTCCCCCTCACAACAAACACCCTGGCAGAGGTGGGTGGGAGCTGAGAGAGCTCCGAGGCTGTGACTAGCCCAAAGGTCACCCAGCTGGCGTGTGTTGGGAGTGCACAGGCTAATCTGAATTCCCCAGATAAGCCTCCACAGCTCAGGCGGCAGAGCTGGGAATCAAACCCGGTTCCTCCAGATTAGATACATGAGCTCTTAACCTCCTACGCCACTGCTGCTCCCAAACCAAAGATAAGGCCACGTGCTAGCCAGCCCAGAGAGTGAGGAAGTTAAGGTCCAGAGGGTGAGAAAGTTAATGCGTGCATAAAGCAAAAGAAAACAAGCAGGGGGTCCAAAGAGTACTTGCCACCTGGCTACATCCCCACTCCAAAGTCTTATGGCAAGAACCAGGGAAGAGATGAAATGCCAACAGGTCATCCCAAGATCTTGACAAGCTTGTGCATTCAGCCACATAACATCAACTGAGTTCAGAGACTCTTTTAAAAGTCGGGGAAGCAACAAGTCGGGTATAATACTCTATGTGTAAACTCCCCACCCCATCTTGCCATGGGCCTGCATGCCAACAAACCAAGAGAAACATAGATAGCAAAGGAAGGAAGAAACAGAAAAAAAAACAGGTAAAAAAGAATCAGGTGTGGGAGCCATCCTCTTCATCTTCATCCTCAGTTGGATGGATGATAAGGGATTCACAGAAACTCTGATAATTGATTCAATGTCTTGCAGCGTGTTTTCTAAGAACTATGCTATAAACCCAGAGGTGGGATCCAGCAGGTTCTCACAGGTTCCCGAGAGTAGCTTACTAATTATTTGTGTGTGCTGAGAGGGGGTTACCTAGTGAGTGATTTTGCCACGTGATTTTTGCCTTAGTGACGCCCCTCCTCTCAGCTATTGTAGCGCTTGAACTTGAGCAAAGCAGTCCTAGCAGGAGGTGCACCGGCGTGCGCATTGGCAGCCTGCGCCTGCGTTCTGCATTTGTTTCCAGCCCAAGGACGGCGCAGCGGCTGCGTCCTTGCCACAACCCCGCCCAGGAATGCCGCCCCAGAATGCCCGGCCACTTTACCCCCCATGCGTGCCCGCCTAGCAACCCATTGGCTTCGCCACGAAGTTTGAATCCACCACCGCTTGGGAACCGCCGTTACTAAAATTTTGGATCCCCACCACTGTAGCCCCGCCAGAACCCCATTTCCTGGCTAGTACAAAGGACCAGGGCAGTGCTTACCGAGGTTAGTATTCTTGGGATGAAGGAGCATTAGGACCTTCTGCTGCCTCTGTAATATTTGCTTCATATCTGCAAATATACAAGCACAGCATTCTGGAAGCAAAGGGCTCTTGCAGCTGCCACAATAAGGCTACACCTCTGATCAACCAGTGCTATCTAAATGCTCCCAATTCAGACTGGTTCCTACCTGTTTTTCTGGCCCTTTGTGGGGTTGGGATGCATTAAGTAGCACAGTGCAGCAGGTACCAATAAAGACCCAGATACTAGTGAGTTGCTTATTAAGTTTACTAGCTAAAAAGGGAGGAAAACATGGAAGAAAGCCACAAACGCTACATTACACCGTTACATTTCAAACACTTGCCCCAACGTATGGCAGAAACACATACACACAGGGAACAAATGGAGAGGCAGCCCCATCTAAATCAGAGGTGGCAGGCTGCGGTGCCAATATAGTGCCATCCTGCCACTCTGATTAAGGCTTCCCAGAGGTGTAAGAAGGCTTGCAAAGTGAAAAAAAACCTCCCTTCTGCCAAGAAACCTCTATGGGACTCAATAGACTTATGTCACCTTTTTGGTGGCTTAAGTTTGAAGTGCGGGCCACAGGCGTAACACCAGCAAAAGCTGGGAGAGGCCCTGGAGTGCCAGTGTGGCATCCAGAAAGCATCCCAGTATAGGAGGGAATGGGGGCATGGTACCTGCATGCTGGCATAATCACCCCTCCGCCAGGGCAAATGCCCCAGAAGGGCAAATCCACCGGCATGACCATGTACCTCTTCCACGAGCGGATTCGTTCCCCGCCCCCCTTTGGATGGGGCTCTTAACTGCGAAACTGGCCAGTGCTTAATTAATAGGTCAGCTCATTAGAATGTGACCTCAGCACCTCATTTACATACAAACAGTTAATATTTGGGTGCTGTGGTTTTCGGGCTGTATGGCCGTGTTCTGGCAGCATTCTCTCCTGACGTTTCACCTGCATCTGTGGCTGGCATCTTCAGAGAGATCCTCTGAAGATGCCAGCCAGGCTCTATACAAACTATCAGGAGAAAATACTGCTAAATACAACCATACAACCCTTCAAGCTACAACACCGTGATTCCGACCCAGTAGAAAGCCTTCGACAAACAGTTAATACTTTCAGGGAGGATTGTGACGCGCATTTGCCATTCCCAACACCCTTTCTACTACTTGAGTGTGTGTGCGGGTGGGGTGGGGGGAACTTCCCTGAATTCTAGTGGAAAATCACACCCTGAGGAGTGGAGAAAGGTTTCTGGCTTCTGAAAAAAACAAACAAAAGCCACATAAAAGCTCCCTAAACACACACACACACACACACACACAGCGTGCATGCTCTCAAGCTCTTTAAAAACCTTAGGCTAGATGTAAAAAGAAGGGAGGCATGCCTCTGGCTATGATTTGAAAGCTTCATCTTGTAAACACCCTATGTGGAGTGCTGTGCAGGTTTACAAATTTGACACGGCCGTGGGGTCAGGCTGACCCTCTTCTCCTTCTGGCCCAGCGGGAAGAAAATGTGCGCACACAGAAAGCAGCCTCCACCTGAATGTGCAAAACCCCACAGTTGATCCAATACCTTTCTCATTTTCCCCCCAGCTCTTTTTACTCCCGTTTAAAAAAAATTCCCTCTCTTCATCAGCTAAATTCTCAAATCAGTCTCTGCTTCGTTTACCGTAAAATCTCTGACAGTCGGGGATAGTTACATGTTTTATCTGATGCAAAAGGCGGATGGCTCAAAAGATTGTCTCTGCCCTGTCTTAACCCTTCCCTGTCCGTCTCTGTGTCTGTTTTTTTCACAGGCTTTTCTCTTCCTGCTCCCATACCAGACTTGACAGCAGTTTTCTTGGGAGTTAAAGCTCTCCCCCCCTTCCCACACAGTCATTTTTATAATGGCTCTTACGGGGAGGTATGCGGCTCTTTTCTGCCATTTCTCCTCCTTTTAAAATATGTATTTCATTTCCCCCCCTTACGTTCCATGCAAAATACTGTCAGCCAGTCATTTTTTTCATACGTTTCCTCTAGAGCTGAAGCAAGAGAATCAGGTGAAGCAAAGGAAATTAAGACAGAAAAACAAAAAAAGGTGAGAGAAAGGAAAGGAGCCGGTAGGGAAAGGAATTTTCACCTTGATCAGACTGGTTGAAACGAAATGTGTGAGGTTGGGTACAGTTCTGAAAATCCAGCTCTCAGGCCGCTGTATTTTGTTGTCATTTTCTTCACTGTTTTTTGTTTGTTTTTGCAGCACTGAAGGCATGGAATTTGATGATCATGGTAGATTTTGTAACCTAAAGCTTCTGCTCCAGCAAGATATCTAAGATGACGGGCAATTGGTTTAATATCAGGTTGAAACCTGAGAGCTGAAAAATCGAACCCAGGACAAACCTGTTTCTTTGCTTCTCACCAAAATAACAGGACAAGACCATAGCATCTGCCCAGGTGCATATGGGGGCACAGCAGGGGCATTCCAGGGCGGGGTGGGCACGGCAGGGGCACAGGGCACACGCGTGCCCCAGGGGCAGTTTCCCTCACTCCGCCCTTGTGGGGGTGGCTTCCAACAATAAAAGGGATATTGGAATGGATATTACAGAATGGTACCCACTGGACCTTGGCCCCTTCTGCACATCAATAATAAACCCTGCTCAAAGGAGAGCCATAATGCTCGCCAGGTTTAATGTTATGCCTTCTGCCTTGTTACATGGCAGATTTAATAAGCAAGAAAAGGCTAAACGATTGTGTCCATGTAACGATGGCTCAGTTGAATCTCTGGCCCACCAATTACTACACTGTCTCAGATTCAAGGAAATCAGATCTAAGTATGTGAATCTTACTCCTTTACATTTACCCCATCTTCCCGATTTAATTAGATTACACTACTTCTTGGACAATCCTGATCCTTCTCTCTGTATGATAGTGGCAGACTTTCTCCTGGAAATCACTAAACGCCAGTAGATTTCCTTCAACCTAACATTTATTTCCTGTGTTGTATATGCTTTTTAATCTGTTTTTTTATTATTGTTGTACTGTTGTCTATGCCAATAAAGGCTTGCTACATCAAATGTATAATGAATTCAGTCAGGATAAAGGAAGCCATTTTCCTGTTTTTGCGTTCATGTGCTTCTGTGCAGGCAGCAATTGGAGCCCACAGAAACCATCCAAGTTGCTGTTGCGCCTTCTCACAGAGACACGTCTATTTTTTTAAAAAAATTACTTTCCACCCATGTGTATCTATGCAGGCATGCACAAATGAACCACGCCAGCCATGCCGTGATATGCCGTCCCATGATACGACCATCTGCACCTGCATAGCTATGCAGAAGCAAGCTGCAACAAAAAAATTTAAAAGGAAAAGAGAGACAAAGTTCCTCCTGCCTGGCTTTTCACTCACAAGTGTCTGCAACCCAGGATTTTTGAAAAGCTACCGCGTTTCCCCGAAAATAAGACAGTGTCTTATATTAATTTTTGCTCCCAAAGATGCGCTATGTCTTATTTTCAGGGATGTCTTATTTTTCTGTGTTCTGTTCGTCGGGCATGCTTCCAAACAAAAACTTTGCTACGTCTTACTTTCGGGGGATGCCTTATATTTTGCACTTCAGCAAAACCTCTACTACATCTTATTTTCTGGGGATGTCTTATATTCGGGGAAACAGGGTAGTTTAGCGATCAAAAAAAGAACAGGTTGGGGAAAATAACAAAGGGCAGACTCATGGGTGGGGGGTTGCGAAATCCCCCCAATGGTTTTTTTAGTGTCCTATGCCTGTGTTTATTGGCACATGTGGAAGAGGCTGTTGATAGTGCATTACTGATGTGCTTTGGCCATAACTTTCTAACGCTGGCATCACTCTAGCATAGCATTGCGAGTATCGTGCACATTTCTACCAGAAGAAAAAAACTGTGCAGAGTGGGGAGGGAAATCATATCACTATAAGCAGCAGACTTTGGCAGTATCACGGGAGTCAGTAGAAACATGTCAACAGCCACCAATCATGGAGCAGCATGCTAATTAGCCATACTGCCATACTGCCAGTATGCCATTAGCCATACTGGGAAGCCGCCAGTCCACACACTGGGTGGTTAGACTCTGGGGCTATTTCCCTGAATTGAGTAGTTGCTATTGCAGCATTAATAGGCTATGGAATTGTTATTGCAGAGCTTAAGACTCGTGGAAACGAAACTGCTGAAATCATTTTACCTCCTGGATTTGGGCTTCGGTTGGACGATAATCACGAATGCACTCCCCCTGCTGTTTCCTGACGTTGGCAGAAGTGTATACGGCCGTAATTTTTCTCCAATTTGAGCAAACAACTATTATGGCACGATGTCATGGAATATCGCTGAAGGGCAGAGATAGAAAGGGCATTCACAGTCATCATAGTGCCGATCGCAAGAGCATAAAAATGAGTCTGCAGCAAGGAAGGATAAATGTTGAGTTCTCCATCTGAGTAACAAAATGAAGATTTCGGCATACCGATGGGGACAAACTACTGAAATGGCAGTGTGAACAAGATCTTGAGATGCAATTGGACAGTAAGTTAAATATGGTGAAATCAGTGTGATACTGTGACAAAAAAGTCCAATATGATCAGTGTAAATCGTAGTAGTAGTAGTAGTAGTAGTAGTAGTTGTATCCTATTGAGTAGTAGTAGTATCCTACACTAATATCCTACACTACTGAGTAGGAGTTCTCCATCTGAGTAACAAAAATGAGGAACAAACATACTCGATGGGGACAAACTACTGAGTAGCAGTGTGTGTGAACAAGATCTTGGGGTACGGGTGGACAGTAAGTTAAATATGAGCAATCAGTGTGATACTGTGACAAAAAAGTCCAATATGATCTTGGGGCGTATCCAGAGGCATAATATCCTACTGAGTAATAGTAGTATCCTACTGAGTAGTAGTAGTAGTAGTAGTAGTAGTAGTAGTAGTAGTAGTAGTAGTAGTTGTATCCTATTGAGTAGTAGTAGTATCCTACACTAATATCCTACACTACTGAGTAGGAGTTCTACATCTGGGCAACAAAAATGAGGAACAAACATACTCGATGGGGACAAACTACTGAGTAGCAGTGTGTGTGAACAAGATCTTGGGGTATGGGTGGACAGTAAGTTAAATATGAGCAATCAGTGTGATACTGTGACAAAGAAGTCCAATATGATCTTGGGGTGTATCCAGAGGCATAATATCCAAATCACAAGATGTCATAGTGTCTTTGTAGGCTGCATTGCTTAGTCCTCACCTGGATATTGTGTACAGTTCTGGAGGCCTCATTTCAAAAAGGATGTGGACAGAATGGAGCAGGTATAAAGGAGAGCAATGAGGACGATCAAGAGTCTGGAGACCAAGTCCTGGGTGGGTTTAAAGTACAGGTTGAAAGGTTCCGACTGGCTGTTAGGGGAAATCTTTTTAACAAAGTTGTGCAACCGGGGGATCAGCTACCTAAGGAGGTGGTGAGCTCCATCTCTCTGGCAGTCTTGACGGCAGCTGAACAAACAGTAGTCAAGGATGCTCCAGCTGGTCGTGCATTGAATAGGGGATTGGACTAGATCAGGGATAGGGAACCTTTAACACTCAAAGAGCCATTTGGACCCGTTTTCCATGGGAAAAGAAAACACTTGGAGCCGCAAATAATTTTTGACATTTAAAATAAAGATAACACTGTATATATTGGGTTTTTTTACCTTTTACTCCGTTCATTCTGAGAAGCGCATGGATGCGTCCGCCCTGCTGGCTGCAGGGCGGGCAAGGATGGGGCTGGCGGCTCGGCTCATGGAGCCGCAGTGCAAGGGCAGAAGAGCCGCATGTGGCTCTCGAGCCGCAGGTTCCCTACCCCTGGACTAGATGGCCTGTTTGGTCCTGCTTGCCCATTGGTGGAAGGTTTGTCACAGCGACATTCCATCCCATAGCCTTTTGTTATGGTTAGAATACACATTGTGGTAACTGCTGAATATGGGAATGTGTGGGACTACCTCCAATGATATCGACTCATCTCCGTATCCTGCATGTTATGGAACCTTGCAAACATACCAAATATACTCAAGTATAAGTCGACCTGAATATAAGTCAAGGCACCTAATTTTTACCACAAAAAACTGGGAAACTTATTGACTCGAGTATAAGTCTAGGGTGGGAAATGCAGCAGCTACTGGTTTACTAGTAACAAATCTTGACTTGCATTTTGCAGTCTTTAAACGCTACAAGTGCAATGGAATCTCTCTCCAAGAGGATGCCATGCCTGTCAGAACACAAATTTCAAGGGCACAGAGTAATACCTAACACAGCATTCAGAGCCAATGGAGCAACTCTAATGGCAAAGACTGTGGCTTTATCAAAGCTGGAGGATTTATAAGCCTAGCTTTACATAAAAGCACAAAAGGGAATGGTGAATTTAATGCTCAAAGTTGGATGCAGGCAAAATGCTTCTTCCACAGCTGGTGTGATCTCCTTTCTCCATGTGCCACAGCTCCGACAGCCATCTTGGAATTACCGTATATACTCGAGTATAAGCCGAGGGGGGCTTTTTCAGCATTAAAAATGTGCTTCGGTTGGACGATAAAAAAAAAAAAGTGAAAAAGTTCCCCTTGGCTTATACTCGAGTATATATGGTAACTTTGGCATAACTCCCTGCCGTTTTCCCAGTTGCTCACAGTGGGATAAGGTTGCCAACCTCCAGGTGGCGCCTGAAAATCACTCAGTATTACGATTGTTCTGCGAACAACAGAAATCAGTTCTCCCGCTTTGGAAGGTGGACTTTATGGCATTAAATCTTGCTAAGGCCCCTCCCCTCCCCAAACCCTATCCTCCTTAGGCTCCACCCACAATAGTTATTTTCCAACCCAGAGCTGACAAATCAGCATGATGTAGTAGTTAAGAGCATCTGACTCTAATCTGGAAAACCAGGTTTGATCCCCCACTCCTCCACAGGAGCAGCACCCTCCAATCTGGTGAACTGGGTTGGTTTCTCCACTCCTTCACATGGTGCACTGGGTCTCATTCCCCTCTCCTTCACATAAGCGGTGATCTCTAATCTGGAGAACTGGGTTTGTTTCCCCATTCCTCCACATGAGCAGGAAACTCTTACCTGGGGAACTGGATTTGTTCCCCAGCTCCTATTCATTCATTCATTCATTCATTCATTCATTCATTCATTCATTCATTCATTCATTCATTCATTCATTCATTCATTCATTCATTCATTCATTTTATTCAATTTGGTATACCGCCCCATCCCCGAAGGGCTCTGGGCGGTGTATAACACATGTAATTCTTCTTCCACTTTAGCACACGGGCACAGAATGGGGTCTTCGAAAATGAGGTTGCACATCTGGGCTCACCTGAATCCTTTCTGCTATCCCAGTGCGTGTTCTGAGCCCTGGACTGAAGATTCCTTCAGACAGTGTGCTGTAGTGGTTAAGCATGGTAGACTCTAATCTGCAGAACTGGGTTTGTTTCTCGGCTCCTCCACACAAAGCCTGCTAGACAACCTTGGGATGGTCACAGTTCTCTCAGAACTCTCTGAGTGGACTCTAATCTGGTGAACTGGGTTTGATTCCCCCTCATCCACAGTGGACTCTAATCTGATGAACCAGGTTTGCTTTCCGTTTCTCATATGAGGTGTCTGTTGTTGGAAGAGAAAGGGAAGATGACTGGAAGCTGTTTTGAGACTCTTTACAAGAGAGAAAAGTGGGGTTTAAAAACCAGCATCCCTAGAACAAAACCTTAATTGTATGAACAGCTTTTAGGAGTGACACCTGCCCCCTCCCAACCACAGACTTGGAGGCATTTATCCCATGCTTTTTCTTTCCCTTTTTTTCCAGTGCAGAAACTTTATTCCAATTCAACAAGTAACAAGTTTCAAAACAAAAAGAACATACATTGAACTGAACAACTGCATTTTCTTGCAATATCCAGTACATATTGATTGATTATATTGTAAAAATAAACACAAGACTTCCAACTGTTATTACTGAAGGACGCAAAAGAAATGATCTAATTCTCATGCTCAATGCTTCAAAATACCAACATATCCTTTATACCTTATATACTCGCATATAAGTCTACTTTTTCAGCACATTTTTTGTGCTGAAAAGCCCCCCCTCGACTTATACACAAGTGAGGGTCCCACTTAATTCTTGTGTGGAATTCCCCCTCTCCCGTCTTCGCTCTCCTCTGCCTTCTTTTCTGCCTCCCCCTTTCAGCCGCTTTCTCAGCCTCCTTCTCTGCTTCGCTCTCCTCTGCCTTCTTCTCTGCCTCCCCCTTTCAGCTGCTTTCTCTGCTTCACTCTCCTCTGCCTTCTTCTCTGCCTCCTCAACTTTTCCAACCCGCTTTTCCTCAACCTCTCTTCCTCTTCTTTGCTCTCCTCTGCCTTCTTCTCTGCCCCCCCCTTTCAGCCGCTTTCTCAGCCTCCTTCTCTGCTCCGCTCTTCTCTGCCTTCTTCTCTGCCTTCCCCCTTTCAGCCGCTTTCTCTGCCTCTGCCTTCTTCTCGGGGGCAGCCGGCCCCTGGCTCTCGGCGGGTGACAGCCAGTCGATCTGGGTGAGCTGGACAAGCTGCAGGATGGAGAGGCCGGTGGTAGAGACCTTGGGATTGGTGAGATGGGGGGTCAGTGGCAGAGACCCCCAAATACGCCCGACCATATCTATTTTTATTTTTGAAATTTACCAGTAGTTGCTGCATATCCCACCCTAGACTTATACTCTGTTGAAACAGAGAGTTTCAACAGATGCTAGAGGAAGCTAATAAAACCTGTTCCCCGATCTCTCTGGGAATACCTGTGGATAGATTAATTGTAGCCTTTATCTCCTGGTTGAGGCCTGGTGGCGTACAGCAATCACCTTAGCTAGGTGTAATGCCCTGCCTTCTTCCTTTAGCCTTGGATGCCACCTTGGAATCCCACATAAAGAAAGGAAATGCCCGTGTGGCATGGGTTCCGAGGAAACAGTATCTCATATGCTGTTGATTGTCCTTTTTATGAGATAGGTAGGAAGAAGCACATAATCCCCTTCCTGCATGGAAGTGAAGGCATTACTAGAATGAAACATGAAGGGTTATATATCTTTTCAAACAGCCACAGCTTCACTGAGCTGTTGGAAGCGGTGGCATTAAATTTTTAAAAATGAGGTGTTCATTTTTAACTCGTCAGAAATTGTAAAGTTGTAAAGGCTGTTATTATCTTGCTAAGTTAATCTTAAACAATTTATATGCCATTAAAGGTATTCGAAATCGAAATCGACTTATACTGGAGTCAATAAGTTTTCCCAGTTTTTTGTGGTAAAATTAGGTGCCTCGACTTACATTCGGGTCGACTTATACACGAGTATATACGGTAATTATAACATAACCAGTAGTCATATCTCCACAGTTGTATTTTTTTCTTAATATATTCTATCCAGAGTCTCTCCATTCTATCTTAAAATCTATAATTGGTTTATCTTTTACATATGTAGTCAGTTTTGCCCTCTGGCAAGATTTAACACTTTCATCCCATCCTTTTTCTAAGAAGCTCAAACCAGAACATAATTCTCCCATTCTCCCTTTTATCCTCACAACAACCCCGTGAGATGGGTTAGTCTGATAAAATCTGGGCTGATCTGATGAGCTTCCATGGCAGTGTGAGGATTCATCCCTGGGTCCAGGAGATGGAATGCGCCTCTGACCATGATGCAATGCTGGCCCTCAAAATGAGGCTTTTATCGAGTGCCAGGAATCACAGCAAAAAGTTTCCTCCCACCAGCTGTGTTCTGAGGAAGACAAAGAGGAAATAGTTGATGAAATGATAGCGAATAACAGATGATAGGCAGAAGCCTGTTTTATCCCCATCTTCTCCCAAATAAGGAACTGCATGCAACCTCATGTGTAGTGATGCACTGCTGACCCAGCAGCACCGTGGTAGAACGTTGCAGGACCGAAACCCTCCACCGAGCCTGCCACTTCAAATTAGCACCCGCTTCCCTCCTCATCCCAATGAGTCCACGGGTCATGAACTGCCTGGCTCCAATCACGAGAAGCAGGGACAATGGTCCTGCCCAGGTGAGATTAGGCTCAGGCAGCTTACGCTCCTCTCCGCCGCATTAGCCAGATGAGATCATGCATCACATGATGATCTCCGACCTCCCTGCTCTCGGAACTCCCCGGTCCTCCCTCCCTACCGCCCGATAGAATAACAATAAAAGGTGCGGGAACCGGCAGGCGGGAGGCATTTCGCTAGGAACCACGGACCTCCGATTCCCGCTGCTGGCGATCTCCACGCCAGATGTGTATCTCCGAAAGATGCCGTCACCGTTCTTAAGCATGACCCGTGATGGTCGACTACAGCTGGTGCGAAACCCGGGAATCCTCGAACCTCCACCCTGCTCACCGTGCAAGCCTGGGAAGAACGCTGATACCGAGTCCAGCTGGATCGAGCGCATCCAGGGTTCACCGTTCCGGTATAAGCATTGTCCTCTGGATCGGCGCATCCAGAACCATGCAGCGATCTAGGACACTCTCTGCGTCCGGCCGGAACACCGGTGAGTATGGGAGACTTGCAAAAGGCAGGGAACTTATGATAAACTGCGTTAGCCGAACTGAAAGCGTTAGCAAAATCGCGGCAGGGTCCCACGTGAGAGAAGGAGCTGCCGCCAAATTGGTTGAGGAGATTGAGCTCAGTGTCCATTAATTTTAAGGGGCAGAGGGGGGGACGGTTGAATCTTAAGGACTTCGGGGAAAAAACCGCCGAGGCTGCCTCTTAGCACAGAGCCGCAAGCGCCGATAATAAGCTGCCTGACGATGGAGACAATGGTATGCCATGCCATCAGCCGCCGAGACCACTGCTATGGCTCCTTGTTTGTTGGCGCCCCTCCTTTCGCTGGTGCATCGTAAATTTCAACCCGGAAATTTCTCTATCCACTAAATTGGGCGCTTCTGTCCCTCCTTTACCCCCCTTAACTGCTCCTTAGCCCATTCAAACTCTCCAGCGGCTCCAGCGCCCCTCTACTGCTCCGCCTTCATTTTCGAAGCAGCTGCACAATAATTCCAGGCGCATGCGTAATGTAGGCGGGTTTCAAAACGCTGCAAAGGCGTATTAAGCCCGCGATCTGCAGAAGAAACCCCTGGCGGAAGGCGGTGCCGAATATCCTTGCATTGTGCCGATCCACTTCACGGAATGCCACCCGTGGGGAGGATGGCGCGGTGCCCGAGGTTGCCGAAATTACCAGCCCTTGAGCTATAATATCCTCACGGGGCTCCATAGCGGGTGCGGGCGATAGAATCCACCAGCCATATATTGGCGGGGAAGCGCCACTTTCGGGCAGTGTGGCGAGTCACTTAATGGTTCAGGACGACTGGAGAACCCGCACTTCCGCATGCTCCACCAGAGCCGAGCACAATTTGTGATCTGGGAAGCCGAAGTTCGTAGCAACAGTGCTTTAGCAGGGCAACCGCCTCGGCCTACACTGCCGCTGGCAGCTTCACGGCTTCGATGCCTTCCAGTAACTAACAATCCAGATTGTCCTGCCTACTTGAGATACCTGCCGGTCACCTCTGAGAATTAATAAGCTTACACAAGGCGTTTGTCCAGGGTCCCCTGATTATGGCCAGCCCGCACAGAGCTTCTCCGCGTCCGGCAAAACCCCAGAACCCTATGCGAGTTTGTAGGCAGGCTCCAGGAAGCTCTTAAAGAGGCAGGTTGTCTTAGCGAGGCTCAGGCGGCGAGCTCCTTAAAGCGATCATGCGCCCAAGGAGGCAGCCTCCGCTGAATGCCGCCAAAGCAATCACAGGCCTGAGTAAGAGGCACTGAACTGGCCGACATTGCTTGAAGGCTTGCCGGGATATCGAGGTCGCGCCAGCCCACTACGCGGACCTCCTGGCAGCATGGCCCTCTCCACTGCTAGGAAACAGCCCGAGGCAGATGTTTCGAGTACCCACCAGTCGGACACTTCGGTAGAGAATTTTTTGCAGGCTGCACGCAGTAGGGGCCTACAACCCGCACCGAGGGTCTCCCCAAGGGGAGAGGACCCAGGGAGGCCCGTCCCGAGCCTTCTCCACCTTTAAACAAGAACTATCCCCGCTTGTGCGCAGGGGCCCACTGGCCTCGCTGCGCCCGAACCCAGCGTACACACCCCAGTGTGTAGGGCATCCTGCAAGGCTTGACCTCCCGCGAGGGGCAGCTGCAGCAGCGGAGCCCTCATTAAGAGCACCCGCCCGCCCACTCCACACAGCTCAGAGGCCCGTGAACCCAGGGTGCGGGGGGGCCCAGCGCGGTCATCAGCCGAAGTGACGAGGCGGCCTGATCAGTGGCGGCTGGGGGCACATTGGGCACCTGGGAAGGAGGAAGGGGCAGGTACACGAGCCCAGAAATGGTGCGGCGGCTCAGCCCTCCTCCATTTGCCGGCTGGGAGGCTCGGGAGCAGGTAAGCCCAGCCCCCCACTGCCCTCCCCTCACATGGACCCGCGAAGACCCAGGTATGCGTTAGAACAGTGGCCACTGCTTGGAGAGAAATTGACTGCCATTGCACCAACTGCATTGGAGGAACAGCTGGCCTTGAGGGCCACATTGAGACCTCAACATCACTGCATGGAACACACCTGTTTTTTTGTAATAAAGAAGAAGAGGTGGCCCGATGGCGGTTGCTACAGGATCTGCAGAGCAGTAAATGCCTGCATCAACCCATGGGCCCACTCTTCAATGCGGTTTACCCAACCCCAACCTTATCCTGGGTTTACTGCAGGTGCAGTTTGTTGACCTGAAGGATTGTTTCTTTTGTGATTCCCCTCTCTCCGAAGACCCGGTACGTTTGGCTTTCCACGGTGCGGTGCTTAATCATCAGGCAGCCCGCGACCCGAATGCCAATGGAAGAGTATTGCCCCAGGGGAATGCTCAGCAGCCCCACCTTGTGTCAGTTCGCCGTCCATCACGCCCTAGCCGGTTTGGCATGCGGCAAAGCCGGGGACCATAGTCATCCATTACATGGATGATATCCTGAAGATAGCCGCACCGTCCATCCCCGCCCAGTGGGTGGCGGCTACCGCTGGCCCGTACGTTAAAACAGTCAGGCCTATACATGCGGCTCCGAAAGGTTGCAGAAGAGCTGAGCCATTTCTTGTATCTGGGGCATAAAGCTCCTCCACTCGCGCTCCGCCCCTGTCATACCAGAGATGCCAAATCGAGACCGCCCACACTCACTCCAGCTGCAGCAGCTTTGCTGGGAACCCTCTCAGCTGGGTCCGTCCGCTTCTTTTGCCCCCTCCACCACCTCCTTGCTCCAGCCCCTGTTCTGCGCTGCTCCCGCTCGCCAAAATCAGGGGACAGGATCCAGCTCACCCAAAAGCACAAGGGCCTTTGGGCAGTAAGGAAGTCCCTAGCCAGCCGATGGGTGGATCGCAGGTCCCCCTCAAGGATCCAACCCTCTCTCCCTCTTCCTCCTGAACACCCCCCTCTCCCAACCCAGTCCCTAGGGTACACGCGGCCGCCACAAAACCTTCTTGGTCGAATGGCTCTACCTACCACCCCAGCCGTGCCCGCAAATAAAATCTCTCTCCCACCCGGACCCAGCTCTACGCCCAGATCTCATCAACCAAAGCGTCAGCGGCGCTATGGTAATGGTTGGTGGGACCCGAAAAATAGATGGTACCTCTCACCAAACAGGACAGAATTTCCAGCATCTCTTGAGCAGCTTCTTCACTTACCTCGGCTGGCCTAGAGGATTTGCGATGAGGGGAGATCCTCTTCCACCTCCCCCCAGACCCTCATGCCTTACTCTCCTCCACTCTACCCCCTGTCCCGTTAGAGCTTTAGCGGCCTCTGTCCCACTCAAAGCCCCACCATCTTAATGGCCCGAGGGGGCAAAGCGTACGTCGCGCCATTTGCATTTCAACAAAATGGTCAATGGCAGACCGGCCCCTACCGCGCCGCCCAAACCTCCGCTTAGCGGGCGAACTTCGCCCAGCGGCCATTTCTACAGCCTTCAAACTTTCCCCAACCCTTCCAACCTTTTGATTACGATTCCCCAATCGCATTAGGCATGCGTGATGCAGCCCTACCTACCCGAATTTCTATGCTTAGCCCCGAAGGTCGAGCTTAAACCTCATGAGGTCTCTTTACCTGACATTCACGGAACCTACTAGCATCCAGAACCTCTCAATGCGCCCGTAGGCCATATGCGCCAGCCACCGCGCCATCCCAGGCCCCTCAGGCGAGGGAACCAGCAACATGAACAAAGCGGCTACCCACATCTCCACCCTCTTCCTCCGACCCCTTCCAGTCACCACGATTTCTTCCACCAGGGGCAAAAGCACTTTCGCCCGATCCTGTAGCATCCCCCCTCAACCAGGCACAATCCATGCGTTAAAATCTTGTGCTCCAATGTCTCACGCGCCTATGGCCCCTCGTCAGATTGAGGGGTAAAGCCGAGGGGGGCCCTGGCAAATGACTTGTGGCAAATGGACGTAACCCTAGTCCCTGCCCTAGCCCCCTGGAAGCACCTACATGTAACTTTATAGATTAACCTGCACTTTCGAGGTGCGATCTGGGCCACCCCCCTCCAGTAAGGAAACAACCGACTCACGTAATCACTTCCAGCACCTCTTTGCATGCATAACGCGTCATGGGCCGCCCCCTCGGCAAAGCGGACAAGCAGCGCCCGCATATTCTTCAGCATGACCACAATGCTCCAGTTCTGCACCAACTGGGGAAGTCGTGCTAACACTACCGCGGAATTCCCTACAACAGCGCCGAGACGAAGCAAGTGTCGTTGAGAGAGCAAATCGCCAACTTCAAAGAAATTTTAGCCAGACAAACTAAAGAAAGGGGAGGTAGCCCCCCCATTTTAGGCCACATACAACAAACAGTTTCAAAGTACTCTTCACCATCAATCATTTTTAAATCTGCCAAGCCCTACCATCAGGGCAACAGATCACCCGTTAAGAAAGACACTTCCGGGCAGTCAGACCCCCTCCCCTGCCAAGGAGTCTACTACGCAGCCAGCTCCCAGATCGAACCTGGCGGACGGACCGGCCCCCTCGTAACCTGGGGGAAGGGTATGCTTCAGTCCTTCTCCCTACAGGTCCTCCTATGCGATTCCAGCCCGACATGTCCGACCCGACCGGAGCGATGCCAGAAGCGAAGCCAGACCACTGCGGAGATGGAACAGGTCCCCGAATTACCCGATCCCCATAGCTTCAGCAGACTTTGCAATCGAAAGCATCGGAGCGACCCCGAAGATCAGAGGATCCGCCCTAACCGAAGACTCCCGCGGCAGCCGGCCCGCCTCTAGGCATGCCCAAAGAGTCCCCAAGAGCTGCAGCCTCTCGCGGCTATCACTTTCGCGGATTTTACAGCCATCAGCAGCTACTCATACAACTACCCCACCACGGTGACAATCCGGTCACCCCCCCCTGCAGGATCTTCATCACCACAACCCATGCCATCCTCCTTTCCTCCCACATGCCCGGCTGAAATTTTGGAACTTGGCGGGAACATCCCTGATGGGTTAACCCAGCTTGGAACTCTCCGGCTGTTTTCCAGCCAGCCCGAACATTGTTGGAACCGCCTTCTTTCCGCAACCACTGCTCGCTTAAAAGAGTCACGAACTTACTACAGCGCTAAAGACTATCAGTGGCTCTCTCTCTACAATCCTTAGAGATCCATGGACTCTAGCATGCATCACTCTATAGTTTTGATAGTCAAACAGCAAGAGCCATGCTTTATTGTTTAAATTTATTGCACTTTATTTTTGAAGTTATGTTATTTGTTATTGCTGCATTTCCCACCTGTCTGTCTGCGGGACTCTCTCTGCTGCTCGCCTCACCATGCGTCCTACCCAGGCTGCACCCAGAACCCACGGGCGCCCGCCGCCGCCGCTTCCCACTCTGCCTTCGAGTCCACCTCACAGCCGAACAGATGGAGTGCAGCCCTCTCAAAGCTGATCTATCTCTCCCTCGCCTTCCCTTGTAGGAGCCGGACTTATTTCCTGTACTGGCCTAGCCCAGCTGGCCTGTTCCCTTCGCGAAGGGAGTCCAATCCAACTCCACGCTTCGTGCCCTGGATGCCTGGCCTCCGAGCAACAAGAACTTAGTTAGCTGACTTTGAATGTCGTGCCGCCATTGACCTGCATCCGCAAAGCGGTGAGAATGTACATAATATGTGTTGTTTTGATCCTTCTGATAACTCCCAATTGATTCTACATGTGAACTGCAAGTTGTATCTGAAATCTGAAGTATAATGTTTTGCCCCATTGGTGGTCCAGCCCTCTCTGGAGCTGGCTGCGGGAGGGATAGTTGAGTGCTATTGTACAGCTCTGCATTGGTTTAGTGTGTGCCTGCGTTATCCGGATCTTGCTTGGTTCAATGTGGTAATCTAATATTGCCTGCTTAGCGTGTGTAAGAAGCCCCTCGAATTTCCCTTACCCGCAACCAAGTTCCTAATGTTACACAAGCAGCTTTCGTTCAGCGGCTTGACCAGAAGCGTGCGGAGGAGACAAAAGCGTCCTTTAAATCGCCCACTTAGCATTTGGGTCCCCTTTTCTACAAAATGTAAGGAAGGAGGAGATGTGAGAGTGATGCACTGCTGACCCAGCAGCACCGTGGTAGAAACGTTGGGGCGTAGCGGACCCTCTGAGCTTGCTTGCTGGTAGCACAGCACCCTCCTCATCCCCAATGAGTCACGGGTCGTAGACTGCCTGGGCTCAATCACCGAGGCGCCCAGGGACAATGGTCTTGCTTGCCCCAGGTGAGGATTAGGCTCCAGGCAGCTTACGCTCCTCTCCGCACGTAGCCAGGTGAGATCATGCATCACATGATGATCTCCCGACCTCCCGCTCTCCCGGAACTCCCCCCGGTCCTCCCTCCTACACGCCCCTGATAGAATAACAATAAAAAAGGTGCCAGGAACCCGGCCAGGCGGAGACTCTAGGAACTTTCTGGACCTCCGGTCTCCCGCTGCTGGCGATCTCTACCAGATGTTATCTCCGCGTCTCGTCTCGTTCTTGCGCTGACCACGTGGGTCGACTACACTCATGAAAGACCATTGAATGGTGAGGGGACTGGACAAGAGCTCAAGATTAACAAGAAGTTGCTCAAATAATGCACATGGCAGGAGAGCTAGTGTGGTGTAATGGGTAAGAGCAGGTGGACTCTAATCCGGAAAACAGAGTTTGATTCCCCATTCCTTCCCCTGAGTGGTGGACTCTTATCTGGTGAACTGGATTTGCTTCCCCACTGAAGCCTGATGGGTGGCCTTGGACTAGGCATAGTTCTCTCAGAACTCACTCAACCCCGTCTACTTCACAAGGTGTCCATTGTGGGGAGAGAAAGGGAAGGGAGTTTGTAAGCCATGTAGAGAGCTTCAGCTTTCAAAATGGTGGCTACATATTGAAAAAAAGATCTTTTCCTTGGGCTTCTCTTGGGAGGCCCTACAAATGCTCACCGCTCCGGAGATTTACCATTGCTTAAAGTCTAGATTATTTGATCAAGAGTACCAATTTCTCCTGAGCAAAGCACAAAGCTCTTGCTCTCCAATAGTCTTTGGGATTATCCCTCAGAAAACTAGCCCTGCTATATATCTGCAACAACTTATTAATTTCAATAGCAGATGGGTCATGACCAGAGCAAGGTGTAACTCTTTTCCGTCAGCACATCTTCAAGGTCGATTCTCTGGTATTCCACTAGATGGCATTAAACATCAAACATGGTTCTGTCCTGACCTGGCAACTGTAACACTTTCTCTCATATTCTGCTCCATTGTTGTTCCAGAAGTACAACAACATCCAGAACCAATTTGAGAACTGTGTTACCAACAGGATTTTATGCTCCTCTCTGATAAAACAAAATGGCTAAGCTTCTAAATAGCTCTAGTGTGGAAATATCTGAAGCTGTTGCTATGTTTTTGCTCGGTGTACTGCAAGTTGAGCAATAATGATCTTTTTATTGTATTTGAAATTCTTGGCACTGGTTTTATGCCTAATAAAGGTTTTTGGATTTGGATTTGGATATAAACTCCACAACTGAAAGGTAAGCCATGTAGAGTCTCCTTACATGAGATAAAGGTGGGGTATAAATCCAAATTACTCCTTCTCCTTCTCCTGCAACGAGTTCAGGGCTTCCAGGTTGCATAAATTACATCCTTGAGTACTAAAGGAACTTGCTGATGGAATCTGAGAAACTCTATCATGTTTGAGAGCTCCCAAAGGACTAGTGAAAAGCCACACATTTGTTAGTTGCTTGCTTACTCTATAGCAGGGGTCAGCAACCTTTACAACCCAAAGAGCCATTTGGACCCATTTTCCACGGCCCAAAAGCTCTACCAAGCCGGAGAGCCTCCGGTTTGGCCCCTCCACTCACCTTTCCTTCCAGCGCTGCTCTGGAGGGACATGCCCACACTACCCTCCGACTGCCAGGCCACGTGGAGCTGCAGCATAAGGCTGAAAGAGCCGCATGTGGCTCCAGAGCTGCAGGTTGCAGACCCCTGCTCTATAGATAGTCCACCTTTCTTATGGAGATTCAAAGTAGGTTACAAAGTTTTAAGGACTGGAGATGGACAAATCTTCAGAAGTAGGGAAAGAAGAACCTGGGGCAGTCTGACTGAAGGACAGATCACAAAGCAACCAGTCAAAATGTCTTGAAAGAAATGCAGCAGCTACTCTGACAGGATTTATTTTTGTGCAAATGCATGTTGCTTTATACTAATCTTATCTTTTGTTTGGATTAGGTTAGTGGGTCTGTGAACGCTGCAGCATAACTAGTTTCGATTTCAGCAGAATGTCTGACAAAACTTCCCACACCATTTTGGAAAAATGTAGACTAGATAAATGTGGGTTAAACAATATACTGTCTGGTAAACTCACAACGGTTTGAAGAACCCTAATGAAATAATGTTGGTCGGTGGTGCTGTATCCATTTGGAACGAGCTCTCAAGCGGGGCTCCGTCCTGGACACATTTCAACATAATTATCAATGTATTTCAAGGTGGGGATGGTGGAGGAGTCCTTGTCAAACTTGCAGAAGACACACAACTTGGGAGTGTGGGAAGGGATAGAAAACATGTTAGAATACGCACACACACACAATTCAAATGATCTTGATAGGTTGGGAAACTGAGCTGAACTATGAAACCTGAGGCTTATCTATTAGGAAGTAGGGACAGATCCAGAGGTGGGATCCAGCAGGTTCTCACCAGTTCCCGAGAGGGGGTTACTAATTATTTGTGTGTGCCAAGAGGGGGTTACTAATTAGGTCCGCTTTTCCATCTCCACCCCCTCCCCCCCCGCCAGGCATACTGCCTTTGAACATGAAGGTTCCATATAGCAATTGCAACTAATAATGTAACTCCCTGAACTGGGTTAATCCCTTTCAGGTACTGCAATTCATTGATTCTCAGCCTTTTGTGCCTTTTATCTCACCAGTCTCTATCAAAGAACCTGTGTGTTTCACCATTGCTGTGTTCAGATTTGTGAGTTGGGGCATTTTCTATAATGTGATGATGATTTAGAAATGACCTGGTGCAAAAACAATTTGTGAGGTCGTGGTGGGGTGGCTGCCCATGGGGGGGCATCCAACACAGGTTTTGCCCAGGGCTCCAGTTTGCCTCTGCCCCCTTTGCTGAGTGGGGCTGGCGAGGGAACCTGTTACTAACATTTTTGGATCCCACCATTGGACAGATCTCTGAAAATAAAGCATGAAACTTTGTTTTTATAAATGACAGTGGCAGCAAGATTACTATATGTGTAAAAATTGAAAACTCCAGCTATAATTAAGAATGAGAAGAAGAAGAGGTTGGATTTAGATCCTACTTTTCTCTCCTGTAAGGAGCCTCAGCAGCTCACAAACTCCTTTCCCTTTGGCAACTCCTTTCCATTCCGCACAGCCCAAAAGAGAAATCTTGAGGATGCAAAAGGAGGTGTGTTGGGGAGGCACCCCATGCTGCCTTTTTCTTAGGAAAAACAGCCACTTCAACACATTGGCCAGTCATTCCTGCCAATTGTCCAATTATTTGACCATGGTTCCCAACCTCTTGGTGGAGGAGGCATATTCCTGGGGATCACTACTGATTGGGCTGTGAATTGTTTGAGTGGCGATTAATGTGAGTGGGGGAAGCTGGACCAGACCTTGGGTGCCATAGTGTCCAGTCAAATGTGCACACCTGTATGGGAAAAGTTCCTTTCGCACATTGACCCATTCCTTTTAGTATTCATGTGGGGCGTTCCCAGAGGTGGGATCCAGCAGGTTCTCACAGGTTCCCGAGAGTAGGTTACTAATTATTTGTGTGTACCGAAAGGGGGTTACTAATGGGTGATTTTGCCACGTGATTTTTGCCTTAGTTACGCCCCTCCTCTCAGCAGTAGCGCGCAGAACTTGAAGCAGTCTAGCAGGAGGTGCACCGGTGTGCATGGCAGCCTGCGCCTGCGTGCATTCGTTTCCCGCCCAAGGACCGGTGCAGTGGCTGCGTCCTTGCCACAGCCCCACCCAGGAATGCCCCGCCCCCGGAATGCCCGGCCACACCCCCATCGTGCCCCACCCAGCCCCATTGGCGCTATGCCACAGTTTGAATCCCACACCATGGGAACCTGTTACTAAATTTTTTGGATCCCACCACTGGTTTCCCATATGGTTACCTTCTCAAGGGACATGTCGAATCTTGAAGGGGAAGACCAAGGCCAACTGGATGTGTGCGACAGAGTGACACTCCATTATGTTCTTCTGCACCTTTGCTTCTCCATCAAGGGAGATTTTTGAAGTTCTCCATGTGGCCAAAACACAACAGCGGGCGTATTGTAATGGGGGAGGATTTGGAGATCGTTGTGTATCTTAGGTGCCAGGTTGGGGATGTTTTAAGTGTGGTGGAATAAACACACTTTTGCAATTACCTAACTGTTGGCAAAGCACCAGGTCAGAATTTTTGTCTTGGTGACGGCTGCCTTTGACCAGTGGATGCTGCCAAAATTTCTGTAATCCTGGCCACACAGTCTCCATCAGTTATTACATCCAGAGAGCCAGTTGCACAGTAACTCTAGCACAGGTGTCAAACTCGTGGTCCTCCAGATGTTATGGACTACAGTTCCCATGATGCTGGCAGGGGATGATGGGAACTGTAGTCCATAACATTTGGAGGGCCGCGAGTTTCAGACCTATGCTGGATGGAACGCTCCTCCAATATCCCAATATTCTCCCACGTTGCACATTTCTGTAGATGAAGGAGGAGGAGGAGAGTTTGGAGCAACAGTGGCGTAGGAGGTTAAGAGCTCGTGTATCTAAGCTGGAGGAACCGGGTTTGATTCCCAGCTCTGCCGCCTGAGCTGTGGAGGCTTATCAAGGGAATTCAGATTAGCCTGTGCACTCCCACACATGCCAGCTGGGTGACCTTGGGCTAGTCACAGCTTCTTGGAGCTCTCTCAGCCCCTCACAGGGTGTTTGTTGTGAGGGGGGAAGGGCAAGGGGATTGTACAGGAGAGAAAGGAGGGATATAAATCCAAACTTTTCTTCTTCTTCTACCCGACCTTTCTCTCCTGTAAGGAGACTCAAGGTGGCTTACAAGCTCCTTCCTCTCCCTCAGGTACGCGGAATGGTTCTTGAGCCTTCAGGTGGAGTCATTTCCGGTGAGTGACCAAAGAACTGTTTGATAACTGTTGCTTTCTCTGCCTTTAAAGTTGGGGTTGCAGCAACAGAGAAAGCTTCAGCTGCTGCATTTGTGACTATCCTATAGTTGTCACAGGCTTAATACCTTGGTCAAGGGAAATGAATGTGGCACCAGCTTGACAGACACACACAGACAAGATGCCATCCAGACAGCTCCGGATTCTGGATTTGTTTGTTTTATTTTCCCGCATTTATCTTACTTCCGCTATTTTACCATCAAAGTGCTAATTGGTATTTTTAGGCAGTCTCATCCAGCTTTATTTTAAGTCAGATGGCAGTGGGGCAGGAGCAACAGTGGCGTAGTGGTTAAGAATGTACTCTAATCTGGAGGAACCAGGTTTGATTCCCTGCTCTGCCGCTTGAGCTCTGGGGAATTCAGATTAGCCTGTGCACTCCCACACACAACAGCTGGGTGACCTTGGGCCAGTCACAGTTCTTCTGAGCTCTGTCAGCCCCACCTACCTTGCAGGGTGTTTGTTGTGAGTGGGGAAGGGCAAGGCCAAATTCAACTCTTCTTCTTCTTCTTCTTCTTCTTCTTCTTCTTCTTCTTCTTCTTCTTCTTCTTCTTCTTCTTCTTCTTCTTCTTCTTCTTCTTCTTCTCCTTCTCCTTCTCCTTCTTCTTCTTCTCCTTCTTCTCCTTCTCCTTCTCCTTCTCCTTCTCCTTCTCCTTCTCCTTCTCCTTCTCCTCCTCCTCCTCCTCCTCCTCCTCCTTCTTCTTCTTCTTGTTTATAGACTGGGAGAAGAACTTACCAAGAGGAAATGGGAGTTGGCAAATGCCTGTGGGACAAAGGGGAAATAATTCCTCCTCTGGTCAGCAAACAGATGAGGATAGCTGATTATTTTGCACCAGGAAATGCCATAGTATATAACATCCCAGACTAATTTATTCTGTTGTTGGCTAATGCAAATTAAACTAACGAAACTAATAATGATGCGAAGGAAGATTTGGAGGGGTACCCAGATGCCTCCTATAAGGATGCAGAAAGGAAGGAACAGGGAGCTTTGTTTAAACCACAGGTGTCAAACTCACGGCTCTCCAGATGTTCATGAACTACAATTCCCATCAGCCCTTGCCAGTATAGCCAATGCTCATGTTGGGAGGGGCTGATGGGAATTGTAGTTCATGAACATCTGGAGGGCCGCGAGTTTGACACCCCTGGTTTAAACTCATAAAACTGAATGCAAATACAGTAGAGCTCGTGTTTAAGTGCATGAAAAGAGTAGAGGGATATTTGGAAGGGAACACGCAAGTGGAGTGGTGGTGGTGAGTGCACTTGCTGAAGAGAAATTACAGTACTTGAATCTTAAAGAGCTCCGCTCTGCTCCTTGCATATGACGCCAAGTTCCAACAGCTACTAGAGAGGCACGGCAGTGAGGATCAATGACAGCAATGGGGAAAGCTGCAAACTAATAACTTGCAACAGCTCTTAATCCCTCAACCCCACAAGATTTGTCTGACATCACTTGCAGAAGTCATTTCCTACCACTTCTCCTTATCTTTTTCCTTTTCGCGTGTACCAGATTCAATCTTGCATCAGAGTCCTGCTGCATCTCATGAGACTCAGGCACAACAGAGCACATCGTCTTGCGAGAAGGCAAGTCCGTAAAGGTTGCATGGGTGGGGGTGGGGGTAGGGCCGGTCCTCAGTTTTGTGGGCCCTGGACAGAGGCTGCTCCCCACTCGTGCCTTTCACCAGGACACCCACTCATACCACTCTTCCTGCCCCCCTCGCATGAGCTCCATCCACGTTCCCTCCCTTGCCTACTCATGACCTGAAGAAGAAGAAGAGTTGGACTTATATCCCCGCTTTCTCTCCTGCAAGGAGACTCAAAGGGGCTTGCAAACTCCTTTCCCTTCCCCCCTCACAACAAACACCGTGTGAGGTAGGTGGGGGCTGACAGAGCTCTGAAGAACTGTGACTAGCCCAAGATTGGAGTATGTTTGTTTGTTTGTTTGTTTGTTTGTTTATTATATTTGTAGACCGCCTCACCCCAGAAGGGCATGTGTTGGCATGTGTTGGAGTGCACAAGCTAATGTAGTTCACCAGATAAGCCACCACAGCTCAAGAGGCAGAGTGGGGAATCAAACCCGATTCTCCAGATTAGAGTGCATCTGCTGTTAACCACTACACCATACTGGCATTCCTGCATGTCTGTTCCTCATGGCAATCAGAAGTATGTTCAGCTTTGCGGGCTGCTGCGCTGATCTTCACTATCTGCACATTCTTCCCTGAGGTGCTGGACAGCCCGGATACCTAAAAGCAAAGGAGATAGTGTGCTTGTAAGCAAGTGGGTGAGGAAGAGTGCTTGGGCAAGCAGCAAAGAGTGTGTGGAGTCACGGGCTAGTGGCAGTGTGCCCTGACAGAAATCCTGTGCATGGCAGATGACCTGCCTTACAGTATGCAGACACCAGCCCCAGTGGGAGGTTCCCCCTTCTTCTAGCTCAGCGGTTCTCAACCTGTGGGTTGCGACCCCTTTGGGGGTCGAATGACCCTTTCACAGGGGCTGCCTAAGACCATCGGAAAACACATATTTCCGATGGTCTTAGGAACCGAGACACAAATAATTTTATGGTTGGGGGTCACCACAACTTAAGCAACTGTATTAAAGGGTCGCGGCATTAGGAAGGTTGAGAACCACTGTTCTAGCTGCTCATCATCTCTTTTCCTGCATCCTTTCCTCTTCCACCAATACAATTCTCTTTTCTGCCTTCCTTCAGGACCTCATGGATACTGGTGATAAGTCTGTCCTTCCATGGAACGTTTCATCCACAGAATATGACGCCAGCCATTCCCCAGAGAAAACGTCCTTTGTAAACCTGGCCTCTGCCATTTTTACCTTTGTGTCCTTGCTGGTGGGGATGGTTTCCAATGGCCTCTTCCTGTGGGTGCTGGGGGTAAAAATGAAGAAGACCGTGAATACCCTCTGGTTCTCACATCTGATTTTTGCCTACTTATTGTACTGTTCCTCTCTCCCTTTCTTCTCTGTCTACATCCTGCTGGATTTCCATTGGGTCTTTGGAACAGTGGTTTGCAAACTTGTCAATTCCTTCTTTTCGCTCGCCATGTTCACCACGGTCTTTCTCCTCACCATCATCAGCCTGGACCGCTACCTTCTGATCTGCCACCCTGTCTGGTCCCAGCACAACCGCACAGTTTCCAAGGCACGGAAAGTGGTGGCGGTAGTGTGGCTGGTTTCCATAATATTCAGTGCTCCCTACTTGGTTTTCCGGAAGACTCAAGAGCTGGAGGACAAGACCAAGTGTCTCAATAATTATATTCTCTCAAATGATTTGGATGCACTTGAGATGGAGGCCTTGAGGGATCGTGTTCACCTAGCTCTCTTTGTGGTCCGGTTCCTGCTGGCCTTCTTGCTTCCCCTCCTCATCATCGCAAGCTGCCATTGTAGAATGGCCTGGGAGATGAAGAAGAGAAGGCTGGTGAGGAACAGAAAGCCATTCCAGGTCCTGGTGGCCTCCGTGGCCTCCTTCTTCATCTGTTGGCTTCCCTACCATCTCTACCACAGTTCGCCAACGTACTGGAAGTCGTTTGACGTAACACAACAGGTGTTGCGGGTAACAATGCTCCTCGGAGAATGTTTCAATTTCTGCTTCACGCCCATTCTCTATCTGTTTGTTGGGGAGAAATTCCAGCAGGTCTTCAAGACATCCCTTCTTGCTCTGCTTAAGAGAGGCTTTATGGATATTCCCATCATTCTTACAGACAATACCAGTGGCCAAACGGAGGGTCACCAAACTGGTAGCATCTGCAGCTTGGAGCTGAAGCTCGCTCGAGGAAACAATCAGCCAGCTCCCTGAAGGAGCTACCTTCATTTGTTCAAAGAGAGGACATCGACCCTTTCTCCTTACAAAACTGTTTTCCTGGGTGTCTTCTACCCATAAACTCAAAAGGGGCTTATGGGTAAATACTGAGTTTCCACTATATAAAATATAATCTCAATGAAGAAGTATTCATTTGAGATGGGCGACAGCATTGTGGCTTCCCCTTACCCCTCATTCTCCCTCCTCTTTCTCTTATGTTCTTCCTCCCCTCCCCCTCCCCCTCTCCCTTCCCCTTTTCCCTTTTACCCTCCAGTATGAATGGGTTTGGGAGCTTAGTTTTCACTACCCTCCCTTAATTTGATTTTACGGTGCCAGATTTGTTGGGAATGTATCTCACTGATTTTATCGTGTTTATGTTGAGCATTCTACGACACCCTGAGCCCACTTGGGGAGTTTGCCTTAGAAATCCAATGAAATTAAATACATAAATAAATAATTTGAATGGTTGGACCAGACTGTTGTTGTTATGATTATGATTATTACTACAACATTATATTCTGACTGCCCTGACCTGGGTGGCCAAGGGTAGCGTTGTGTCATCAGATCTTGAAAGCTAAGCAGAGTCATCCCTGGTTAAGGTTTGGATGGGACTCCACCAAGGGAAGTCCACATTTGCTAGGTGATGGCAAATCAACACTGTTCATCTCTTTCCTTGAAAACTATGAGGTTCCCTTAAGTTGCCTGCAAATTAAGGAGTCTTTTAACCATCATATTTTAACTATCACAGTTTCTTTGATCCTAAAGATCAGCACCTTTTGCAGCGAATGTGTCTTTGTATGGGATGTTCCCATGTCATTTAACCAGGGTTCTGACTTCTTATCGTTCACTTTGCATACAAGGTGATTTTTAATATTGCATTACCATTCCGATATGCAGAGAATCCATTCTGGCAGTCTGACTTGGCTTCATCTTTCTCTTTGTATTTGCATCCTGTCTACTGATGGGTCTATTCAATACAATAGTATTCGAACCAGAATGGTTCTCCCTCCCTTTGAACAGATGAGGAACACATCAGATTTTTTTTTATTGGCAGGTATGAATCCCTCTGTTACACCTTTCCTGCACACACCTCTTAAAATGTTTTGAGGCAGGAAAAAAAACGTGTCCTCCATGGAGTTCTGCATTGTTTTTAATCCCAAATGTTTTATTTCCAGCTCAAAACATTTTTGAATGCATCCCCTTTTAAAACAATTCTCTGGCTGTAACGTTTTGAAAACATCTTCAGTTGCTGTGCGATCTACTGGCTATGTTTCCCACGCTTCTCTGCTTCCCTGAACTGCAAATGCGGTAAATAAACAAGCGAGGAGGAATTGAGTGAGCTCAGAAGATGGTGCTAAGGGGAACCCCTTAGCACCATCTTCTGAGCTCACTCAATTCCCCCTCGCTTGCTTATTTGTTGCATTTCTCTGATTATTCTTTTATTTTGGGAGGGAGGGAAGCATCGAAGCACCAAGTATACGAGGAGTAGAGAATGCAGCACAAGACCGTGGAGCATGGAAGCATCGATTCAACACAGAACTGAAAAAAGGAAAGGGAAAAAAATCATGCAATGGAAGCCAAGAATTGTTTTGTGGAGAAAGTGCAAACGAAAAGGGGGGGGGCGGATTGAGACCACTTTAGGAGATTTGTGTAGAAAGAGCCAAAGTGTGGCCTCTTTCGTGTCCCCATAGGTCAAATTAAAAAAGAGGTACTTCTATTCCAAACTTTCAAAATAGATGTGGTTGCAATATTTGTCATAAGATGCTTTCCCCCCCACGTTTTGCATTTTAATTCTTATGAGCTCATAAACATACTAGCAGCAAAGCCCATTCCAGGGGAGATGCAGAGGTGGGATCCAGCAGGTTCTCACCAGTTCCCGAGAGTGGGTTCCTAATTATTTGTGTGTGCCGAGAGGGGGTTACTAATTGGGTCTGCTTTTCCATTAGAAATTCCATTAGGTCCAAAAATCATAAAGTCCTGTTGTTTCCTATGTGGCTGGTTAGCGAAGGTAGAAAACGGGATAATTCTCCCTGTTGGGCTGTTTTAAAAACATGTTTTAGAAATATGGTAAAGTTCCTTGTTTAAGGAAAGTATCCTTTTGATTTCTAGAAAGAAAATTAAGTATTTGAAAGTATTAAGTATTTGACAGGCAGTCAATGAGAGGAGAAGTAGTTGTTTCTGTTGGCAGTAGACGATAGGACTTGCTATAATGAGTTTAAATTATGGACAGAAAGATACCAGCTGGAAATTAGGAACTTTTTTTTACAGTAAGAGTTTTTTACAGTAACAGAGAAATTATTAATGCCCCGCCCCCGGAATGCCCGGCCATGCCCCCGTCGTGCCCCGCCCAGCCCCAATGGCGCTACGCCACTGTTTGAATCCCACCACCATGGGAACCTGTTACTAAAATTTTTGGAACCCACCACTGGGGAGATGCAATAGGCCCTAGCAAAAAGTGGGGGAGGAAGCATTTCTCCCTGCAATGGGCTTTACCGCCCCCCCCCATTCCGAGTACCATGCTTCCTGCCTACTTGTTCCTGAGTCTGTGGCTTGGGGTGGGTCAGAAAGGTGTGGCTTAGGGTAGGAGGGAAGGTGAGGATTTGGGGAGGGTGGAAAGGAGTGGCTTGAGGTGGGGGAGGGTGGAATGGAGAGGCTTGGGTTGGGGGAGTGTTGGACAGTGAGTATTGGAGTGGGGGAGGGTGGCAAGGTGAGGCTTGGGGTGGGGATGCTTGGGGTGTGAGGGAACTGGGAGGGCTTTGCCGGACTGACAGAGCAGAGAGCACCCATGCACCCTAGCTTTGCTGGCTGGCCTGTTGGGGTGGGGTGCGAAGCTGGGAGGGCTTCGTCGGGCCTGTGGAGCAGTGGGCACCAAGGCTCCCCTGCTCTGCCAGCCAGGAGGGGCTGCTGGGGTTTTTGGGAAGGTTGGGGACTGGGAGATTGTTGGTGGATCCAGCCGAGCTGGGCATGCTTTTGGGTTGGGGGAAGGTGAGTGGGGGAGGGGATGGAATGTCACCCACCATTTTGTGAGACCTGCTCATTGATTGGTGTAGAGTTTGTCGCCACAGCATTCCACTACTTAGCCATTTATTGGTTAGTGGTGTTAAGTTCTGTGATTACACAGCAGTGGCGTAGGAGGGTAAGAGCTCGTGTATCTAATCTGGAGGAACCGGGTTTGATTCCCAGCTCTGCCACTTGAGCTGTGGAGCTTATCTGGGGAATTCAGATTAGCCTGTGCACTCCCACACAAGCCAGCTGGGTGACCTTGGGCTAGTCACAGCTTCTCAGAGCTCTCTCAGCCCCAGCTATCTCACAGGGTGTTTGTTGTGAGGGGGGAAGGGCAAGGAGATTGTAAGCCCCTTTGAGTCTCCTGCAGGAGAGAAAGGGGGGATATAAATCCAAACTCTTCTTCTTCTTCTTCTTCTTCTTCTTCTTCTTCTTCTTCTTCTTCTTCTTCATCTAATAAACTGCTACTACAACTACTACCGTATGATTGTGATGTAAACGTTTTTGGTTAAATTCTTCTTTGCCCGGAGTATTAAACTAGCACCATGCTTTCTGATTGGTCCAAAACCAAAGGTCTCCAGTCCCGAGAACCCCCTGAAATAAGAGGGCCAAAAAGCTGTAAACCTTGGTGTCAGCTTTGCTAAAGCCAGAAGACATTCTGGAAGGGAAACATTGATTCAGTTTCCAAGCCTACCGATTGTGATTAGTCAGCCAGAAACTGTTCAATTCTATTTCCTGTATTCTGTTCCTCACCTTTTATTTTGACAGGGAGTCTGTAGACTCATGAGTCTATAGATTCATCTCACTACCTCTTTTGTGTACCTGTGATTAGTAATAATTTTTTTTTACAAAAAACCCTTGCTACTTTGTTGAAGGATTTCCTGGAGGAACGTACTGTCTATCCTTGAGCCGATCTGCTGGCATTGCCAAAAACAATGCTCCTGACCTGCGAAGAACACTTCCTGTGCCTTTGACAAAAGCAAGGTTTGCTGGGCGGCATGATCTCCTCCATTGGACGTGGGATCGTGATGGTGGAGAAAGCTTTACCTGCTGAATTTCTTGATGTCATAAAGGTCTCAGAGGTTTAGACGCTGAGACAAGGGGGAAAGAACACAGTGTCTGCCTGCTCAACAAAGACACATTTGCAGAAGGGATTTCCTGCCTCATCTTGTTATCTTTCTTGTTTCTGTACTAACAGCACTGATATTGTATCAGAGCCTTACCAGATCTCATGTGACAGACACAGCTAAAGTCCATCATCTTGCTTCAAGGTAAGTCCATCCAGGCTGAATAGATGAGTGTGTGTGTGTGTGGGGGGGGGGGGGGGTTGACCAGTTTTTTTCTCCTAACAGAGGTCACGCCTGCTGCATCCCTGCACCAAATACCGCCATTCAGTCAGTAAACCTTTATTCGGTATTAATTATAATGTTACATGATACATCACTCAGTTATGGGTCAGGAAACAACAGGGCAGACAGTAATAATGCTCAGACTCATCCTCAGCTCAAACTTCTTAATTACAAATGATAAAGAATTTGGCTGTTCTCAGAGTTACATTAAAGGTATTATTATTTAGCAGGTAAGCATATTTTTTTGCAAATCCAAACTGCATGGTTTCCTGTCTAGTATTGGTAGAATCATGCAATGTATAAAGGGGAACGGATACACAAGTGCTACACAAACAGTGCAAAAAGGCAATTACTATCCACAAGGCTATCACCACAACCACGTGGTATATTTTAACAAATAAATCAGTATATAAATGAAAGTTTACAATAAATGCACTTCATTCATACATTTCATCATCCAACATTTCATCATATCAGAAATAAGTACATAATTTGTTGGGTTATGTTATGATTGCCAACCACCATATATGCATGATATTTACATACATTTGCTTATTTTAGGAGGGGCCTTGGAAAGCAATACGAGGTTAACTAAAAATCGGGAAGGTTAACGAGCCCCACCTCATATTTTCACAGCTTTGAATTGCTTGTAACTGAAAATTGTTTATATAAAATTGTGTACCTTTCATCAGTAGGATATCAGTTCTCCATACTGGATAACTCAAAGGCCGATTACCCATAGCTGGCTCTGTCCCACCCTTGCCCTGCTCTGGCGCAAAAGTCGTTACAGGAGTCCTCTCGCTTTCTGCAGGGAAAGTGAGAAACATAGGTGAAGGCAAGAGGAAGAATGTTAGGAAATCTTGCCCTGAAGCGCTTTCTCTCTTGGTGGGCTGCAGGGAGGAAGCACATCAGGACGAGATTTTTTGCCCCAACATATTTCTGCTCCCGGAGCGTGCCAGGGAGGAAGGGCATCGGGACAAGGTTTCTTGCCCCAATGCGCTCCAGCTGCCAGGGCGTGGCAGCTGCCCTGTGGGTAATTGGTCAAAAAAACCCTTTCCTTGATGCTCAAGGTGTCTACCAAACTTTTATTTATTCCTCATAAACATAGCATACCCTTCATAAATGTCATATTCATAACAACCATGAAGCACACAATCCTTAAGACACATCTTAAGAATCTAATTAAACATGGGGGTGTTGTGCGTTTTCCAGGCTGTATGGCTGTGTCCTAGTACCATTTTCTCCTGATCTTTCGCCTGCATCTGTGGCTGGCATCTTCAGAGGATCTGCTGGCAATAAAGCAAGTGGAGTATATATACCTGTGGAATGTCCTGGGTGGGAGAAAGAACCATGTGCCTGTTAACAAGTGTAAAGGTTTACAATTAGCAAGCTTGATTTGCACGTGTTGGGTGGGATCCACCCATTTAGCATGTGAGTAACCATGAAGATAGCAGCTCACATCTCAATTAGTGAGGGCATCTGCATTGTAGTAGCCAGGCCTTTTGATCCCTTTTGATCCCTTTGATTGCTTACTGCCTAGAGTGGTGGGTGGTGTTCTGGATGGAGTTCACTAGCCCTTTGACTGCTTACTGCCTGGAGACACCCTTTGTCTGGATGCAACTAAATCAGTGGTGGGATCCAAAAATTTTAGTAACAGGTTCCCTTGCCAGCCCCCCTCAGCAAAGGGGGCAGAGGCGTACCTAGGCAAACCTGAGCCCTGGGCAAAACCTGAGTTGGATGCCCCCCCATGGGCAGCCACCCCACCACGACCCCCAAAAAATTATTTTGCACCAGGTCATTTCTAAATCATCATCACATTATAGAAAATGCCCCAACTCACAAATCTGAACACAGCAATGGTGAAACACACAGGTTCTTTGATAGAGACTGGGGAGATAAAAGGCACGAAAGGCTGAGAATCCATGAATTGAAGTACCTGAAAGGGATTAACCCAGTTCAGGGAGTTACATTATTAGTTGCAATTGCTATATGGAACCTTCACGTTCAAAGGCAGTATGCCTCTCGGGGAGGCGAGGGCGTGGAGGTGGAAAAGCGGACCCGATTAGTAACCCCCTCTCGGCACACACAAATAATTAGTAACCCACTCTCGGGAACTGGTGAGAACCTGCTGGATCCCACCTCTGAACTAGATGCAACTTGCATCTTAACAATCTAATAGAAACTCTTATCTCCAAGTCACCTCGAGATTCAAGTGAGGGGTTGTTGTTGCTGTTTTTGAGTTATCCAGTTCTAAGTAGTGATAGCCAACTGGGGCAAGGTGATTTATGTGAAAAGTGTTTCCTGTTGCAGCCCTCTCTTGTTTTGATATAGCTTTCAGGTGGGACCTGGAGATCTCCCCAAATGACAACTGCTCTCCAGATGTTAGAGATCAGTTCTCCTGGAAAAAATGACTGCTTCAAAGGATGGACTATGGCATCACATGCTTGCTGAGCATCCTTTCCTTTCCTCCTCAACCCCTGCCCTCCCACAAATCCCCAGGAATTTCCTAAACTATGGTTGTGCAATCTCTGTTGTCTGGATATCTATTGTAACTTCCAGAGCAAGTCCCACTTAGAAATTAGCAACCCTATTCTGCCACTGATGCAATCTCTTTTCCATCTTCCTGCAGGGCCTCATGGACACAGGAAATGTGACTGTCCTTTTCGGGAATATATCAAGCACAAGTAGGCCTACCAGCCCCTCCCAGGAGAAAATGAACTTGGCAGTTGGCATTTTCATCTTGGGGTCCTTACTGATGGGGACCATTTCCAACAGCCTCTTCCTCTGGGTGCTGGGGGTGAAGATGAAGAGGACAGTGAATACCCTCTGGTTCTCACATCTGATTTTCACCTACTTACTTTTCTGCACCTTCATGCCGTTCTTTGGTGTCTACAGCCTCTTTGGATTTCACTGGGTCTTTGGCACAGTGGTGTGCAAACTTATCGTTTCTGTATTTTCGCTGACAATGTTCACCACTGTCTTTCTCCTCACCATCATCAGCCTGGACCGTTACCTGCTCATCTGTCATCCTGTCTGGTCCCAGCACAATCGCACAGTTCCCAAGGCACGGAGACTCATTGCAGGAGTGTGGCTGTCTTCATGCGCTCTCAGCGCTCCCTACCTGGCTTTCCAGGAGACGCGAGCAATGGAGATGGGCAGGACCAAGTGCGACAGCAATTTTGCCTTCTCCAGTGATTGGGATGGGCCTGAGATGCAGGTCTTGAGGACTCGGGTTTACCTAGCTCTCTTTGTGGTCCGGTTCCTGCTGGCCTTCTTGCTTCCCCTTCTGATCATTTCCAGCTGCCATTGTAGAATGGCCTGGGAAATGAAGAAGAGAAGGCTGGCGAGGAAGAGAAAGCCGTTCCAGGTCCTGGTGGCAGCTGTGGCCTCCTTCTTCATCTGCTGGCTTCCCTACCATCTCTATCACAGTTCAACAACCCATTGGGAATCATTTAGAACAATACAACTGGTGTTGCGGGTGACAATGCTCCTCGGAGAGTGTTTCAACTTCTGTTTCACTCCCATTCTCTATGTGTTTGTTGGGGAGAAATTCCAGCAGATCTTCAAGACATCCCTTCTGTCTCTGCTTCAGAGGAGCTTTTTGGATATTCCCATCATCCCTTTGGCCAATGTCAGTGCCAATGAGGAAGGCCATCCACGCACTAGCATTGTCAGCTTAGAGCTGACCTCTTGTGGAAACAATCGACCATCTTCCTAAAGGAAGGGAGAAGAAGGAATTGTGAATGTAAGCCAGTTTGAAATTCCTTAAGGTAGATAAAAGCTGTGTATAAAAAGTCTTCTTCTGAAGAAGTTCCGTAAGCCCTAGATTAGTGGTGGCGAACCTATGGCATGGGTGCCAGAGGTGGCACTCAGAGCCCTCTCTGTGGGCATGCGTGCACAGAGTTCGTCATGTGATAATAGTGTAATTATTTCAGGGAGATTATTAGCATTAAACCTAAGACCTAGTTTTGGGGAAGCAGTGTAGGTAACCCTGTTAAGCGCTGTTAAACCCTACTGATTTTCATGGGAAGAACGAAAGCATGATCCTTTACCTGGGAGTAAGATCGGTTGCTGGCAATGGGGTTTGCTTCTGAGTAAACCCTCCTAGGGTCGTGATTCACCCGTTCGAAGCATTGCACAGTTGCTTCAATGTAAAGCCGCCGACTACCACCAAGCTTACTTCTGAGTAACACATGCCTTGGAGCCAACAGTTTTTCTATACTAAAACCTCAGTATTCAGGTTAAGTTGCCATGTTGGCATTTTGCGATAAATAAATGGGTTTTGGGTTGCAGTTTGGGCACTCGGTCTCAAAAAGGTTCACCATCACTGCCCTAGATGGAGAAAATGGTGTCCTCCATCCCTTGCATAACTAACTAGGTGAAAGGGATTTCCCCCCCAAACTATGTGTGAATGTTTGTTCTTCATTCTGTATTGGTGAATGTTTGTTCTTTATTCATGTTTTGTTCCCATCATGTTCAGCCCACACTCTTTTCAGGTTGCATTCTCAATTATGGACATGTTTCCCCTCTTCAAAACTCACCACAATCTGAAAGCCAACTCCCCCTGTGGTTTCTGAGACGAGGTCTGACATCACATGGGAACGCAAAGAGAAAGTGAGGGGAATCAACTTGTGTTTGGCTTCTTTCAGTTTTCTTTGCTTCTCCCGGCTTTTCCCACCCACAGAAAAGCAGTCCTTCCCAATCAGCAAGCACAAGGAAGTGGGAGGCTGGTCGGCTTGGCTGTGGACACTCCACAGAGGCGGTTTCCTGTTCAAACAGAACAACTGAGGAAAAACCCACAGTAAAACTCACAGCTCACAACCCTGCATGTATAATAGGCCATTATATGAAATGTAATCTCCACGAGGGACAATTGAGGTTGAATGTGGTCATTTCACCAGCCAGCCATTGGAAGTGCAGATAATATATTGTATGCTCTGTTGGACAGGTGGACTGTTTCTTGATTACATCACAAAACTCTGGCTAAGCACTTTGTACCTGCAACTTCTGGACCATTTTTGATCCTACTACAATGGTTCTTCAACCCTGGAGATCTGCAACTTTTGCATTGAGCATGGGCTTATCAATATTTTGCTATCATTTAATCATTTGTTTTGCATGGATATAAAGCTTCGATGTCCTGTTGCCATTATTATATGTCACAGCAAATCCCTTCTAGCATTCTGGATTCAGAGACCACCCTTCTTTTCATGTTTGTGCTCTATCTACCGTTGGCCTATCCTTGCGGAATATTACAGGTTTCAGCGTTGTTCTACCTGTATCTTATGTGCTGGATATATAAATGTTGAAAAAAGATAACTCTGTTGGCGTGCTCCGCTTCTTACTTTAGATTTTTACGACTTACCACCAGCATCATGTGTTCTGTGCTTCTGCACGTAGACATGTGTAAAACAATGAGTTTGCAAAGTTATATTTATATCAGCACTTTTGGCCTGATTGGCCTGATGATAGAACAATGGTGATGGTTAGCATATCTGTGTCATTTCCCATAAGACCTGGCCTAAGTACATGTAAAATCTTAAAACAATTTTTTAAAAATTGGTTCAGATTTCCATTAGTTTTTATAGTACCTTTCCTAATTTGTAGGATCGCAGAGTTGAAAAAAGAAGAGTAGAGGAAGAGTTTGGATTTATACCCCCCCCTTTCTCTCCTGTAGGAGACTCAAAGGGGCTTACAATCTCCTTGCCCTTCCCGCCTCACAACAAATACCCTGTGAGGTAGGTGGGGCTGAGAGAGCTCCAAAAAGCTGTGACTAGCCCAGGGTCACCCAGCTAGCGTGTGCGGGAGTGCACAGGCTAATCTGAATTCCCCAGATAAGCCTCCACAGCTCAGGCGGCAGAACGGGGAATCAAACCCGGTTCCTCCAGATTAGAATGCACATGCTCTTAACCGCTATGCCACTGCTGCTCCTAAAGAGACCAAAGGGGCATCCAGTCCAACCCCCTGCCATGCAGCAATACACAACCAAAGAATTCCTGACAGATGGCCATCTAGCCTCTCTTAAAAACCCTTTCCACACATACCTTTTAAAACAGATTGAGGCAGGAAATAAAACGTTTCCTCTGAAGTTTCCGCACTGTTTTTCCCCATTTACATTTTATTTCCAGCCTCAAAACATTTTCAATGAATCCCCTTTGAAAGCGACTTTTCAGTCTGAAATGTTTTCAAAATATTTTCACTTACTGTGTAACCTATTTACTACATTTTTAATGCCTCTGTCCCTGGACTTCTTTCTTGGCAGCATTTAACGCATTGCTGACCTTACTCCGTTCTACCCCACCTGTTTATTTTTCTCATTTCTGTCTGTTTTTTTAATTTGGGGAGAGTAAAATCTTTGAGTCTGTGATTGTACAAGCTATAGAGAATAGCTACAAGAAGCACTGAAACATCAATTCACCAAGTAACTAAAAATAAAATGGGGGGGGGGACTCTCCAGGCAGCCATGAATCATTTCGAGGAGGTAAGTGTGGACAAACATTGTGTGGACAAACAGCCATGAATCATTTCGAGGAGGTAAGTGTGGACAAACAAAAAACTGATATTTAAATTATGTTTTAAGGTATGTTTTAACCTTGTTGTGAACCGCCCTGAGCCCTTAGGGGGAGGGCAGTATATTAAACAAACAAACAAACAAATAAACAAATAAATAAAGGGGAAGGACTGAAAAAGGCTTTACAAACATTTTAAAACATTTTTAAATGTCTTACAAACATTTAAGGGGATTTCTGTGAAATGGACCTTGGAATACTCTTGCTGCAGAATTAGATGATCACCTGCCAGTTCTGGTGTCATTCCCAGTACCTAGAAGTCAAGAAGAAGAGTTGGATTTATATCCCCCCTTTCTCTCCTGTAAGGAGACTCAAAGGGGCCTACAAACTCCTTTCCCTTCCCCCCCCCACAACAAACACCCTGTGAGGTGGGTGGGGCTGAGAGTGCTACAAAAAGCTGTGACTAGCCCAGGGTCACCCAGCTGGCATGTGTGGGAGTGCACAGGCTAATCAGAATTCCCCAGATAAGTCTCCACAGCTCAGGAGGCAGAGCCGGGAATCAAACCCGGTTTTCCCAGATTAGAGTACACCTGCTCTTAACCACTACATCACTGCTGCACAGAATGTGCAGATGTGCACATTCTAGGGGGACTGGAGCACCTTCCTTTTGGGGTACTTTTCACATCAGATTTCAGAATCAGCCATTATCAAACAGAGAACAGGGTGGAAAGGGGAGGGCATGCTTAACTGCCAATAGGTACCTGTTGCATGGTCTTACACAAGAGGAGGTCACTGGACAGCTTTGTTAGGGCTAGAGCTTCATTCCAGGCAATAGGAAGAATGAGGTACCTAGGAGCTATAAATTTTTATAGAGATCATTGTTGGTACATCATTCCCTGAAGATGGCTTGCGCTCAAATACTCTGCCTGGATAGTTCCACTTTAGATTTTGTCCTGGCTCTGGCCCCTTCCGCACATGCAGAATAATGCACTTTTAATCCACTTTCTCAATTGTTTGAAAGTGGATTTTGCTATTCCTCACAGTAAAATCCAGCTGCAAAGTGCATTGAAAGTGCATTGAAAGTGTACTATTCTGCATGTGCGGAAAGGGCCTCCACCTTGTTGAGTGTCCCCCAGGTTCCCAGTCCTGTGAACAGCTCCAGTGCTGATCGAAATTCAGCTGGGAGCTTCACTTGGCTTTCCCAACCCACTGACAGAGACAGGTACTTTTTGCTTTAGGAACAAGACAGCTAGTGATTTCAGCAGAAAGTTCCACTTAATGTCTTCTTATTTGAGCTTCTTGTTTCCCTGGCGTGTATCCCATTAGTTCTTTCCTTCTTTTTTCCCGCCAAATTTCTAGGCAAATCAGTAACTTGACCCTCAGCCTATCTGAAGGGGCAATGGATTCACTCACCACCACAGCTGATAGGAGAAAATAATACTCACCTGTTCTGATCAGGTAAACGTCACCAGCATCCTTTTCCAGAAATCCCACTAGCTTCAAGTCCAAACCCACACAAACCAAGGCGGAATCGCAAACTGAGCTGCATTAGGGGACGATAATGTCCATTTGCCATGAATTAACTCATGAAAATACACTGTAGAAACGTAAATTGTACTAGGAGTCTAACTAACTGGACTCCATGGCTTGGAAATAATTTCAGACCCTGCCATGTCTTAGCAACAGCTACAGCAATTAGACTTTTTTTCTTTTGGTTCTGACTTTTCTGGGGAAGAAGAGAACTCTGAGAAATCATTTCTCAGTCAGTGCTGGCAATAACTTCTGACTCAGCCTGACCTCAGTTTACTTTGTATTGAGAAACACCGTAACTTGGTTTCTGAAGAAGTAGGCTTTTCCTAGGTCCCCACCCAATTCTGGCACAAACAGCTCTGGAAAGTATACAAACCCTCACCAGAGACTATTGAGAAAACTCAGCAATCAAGGAATAAGAGGGGAAGTCCTCCTATGGATTAAAAACTGGTTAAGAAACAGGAAGCAAAGAGTGGGTGTAAATGGGAAGTTCTCACAATGGAGAGATGTAGGGAGTGGTGTCCCCCAGGGATCCGTTTTGGGACCAGTGCTCTTTAACCTATTCATAAATGACCTGGAAGTAGGGGCGGGTAGTGTGGTGGCCAAGTTTGCAGATGATACCAAATTATGTAGGGTGGTGAGAACCGCAAAGGATTGCGAAGAGCTCCAAGCGGACCTTGATAAATTAGGTGAGTGGGCTCAGAAATGGCAAATGCAGTTCAATGTAGCAAAATGCAAAGTGATGCACATAGGGGCAAAAAATCCAAACTTCACATACAAGCTACAAGGGTCAGTGCTACCAGTCACAGACCAGGAAAGGGATTTGGGCGTCTTAGTTGATAGTTCCATGGGAATGTCAACTCAATGCATGGCAGCTGTGAAAAAGGCAAACTCTATGCTGGGATAATTAGGAAAGGAATTGATAATAAAACTGCAAAGATTGTCATGCCCTTATATAAAGCAGTGGTGCGACCGCACTTGGAGTACTGTGTCCAGTTCTGGTCGCCGCATCTCAAAAAGGATATTGAGGAGATAGAAAAAGTGCAGAGAAGGGCAACAAAGGATGATTGAGGGACTGGAGCACCTTCCCTATGAGGAGAGGCTGCAGCGTTTGGGACTCTTTAGTTTGGAGAGGAGACGGCTGAGGGGAGATATGATTGAAGTCTATAAAATTATGCATGGGGTAGAAAATGTTGACAGAGAGAAATTTCTCTCTCTTTCTCACAATACTAGAACTAGGGGCATTCACATTGAAAAAAAATGCTGGGGGGAAGAATTAGGACTAATAAAAGGAAACACTTCTTCACGCAACGTGTGATTGGTGTTTGGAATATGTAGCCACAGGAGGTGGTGATGGCCACTAACCTGGATAGCTTTAAAAGGGGCTTGGACAGATTTATGGAGGAGAAGTCCATTTATGGCTACCAATCTTGATCCTCTTTGATTTGAGATTGAAAATGCCTTAACAGTCCAGGTGCTCGGGAGCAACAGCTGCAGAAGGTCATTGATTTCACCTCCTGCATGTGAGCTCCCAAAGGCACCTGGTGGGCCACTGCGAGTAGCAGAGAGCTGGACTAGATGGACTCTGGTCTGATCCAGCTGGCTTGTTCTTATGTTCTTATGTTCTTAACCCAGTAAACACAAATAGAAATATATTGTCGAAGGTTTTCATGGCTGGATTCAACTAATTGTTGTGGGTTTTCCAGGCTGCGTGGTTGTGGTCTGGTAGATATTGTTCCTAATGTTTCACCTGCATCTATGGCTGGCATCTTCAGAAGTGTATCACAGATAAAAGTCTGTTTCACACTGTGTCCAGTGAGAAGGGAATGTTTAGTGGGGTACATATTGTCCATGTCCCAGGGTGGGGAACCAATCAGTAAGTGTCTGAGTGGAACTTGCTGTACAAAGGTGTGGTTAACTGTATTGTGTTGTGGGTGGGGTTTCCAGTCCATTTACTTGTGAAGTGTGTGAACTGTGACTGGCTCAAGGCCACCCAGCAGGCTTCATGTGTAGGAGTGGGGAAACAAATCCAATTCACCAGATAAGAGTCCGCCGCTCATGTGGAAAAATGCAGAATCAAACGTAGTTCTCCAGGGTTCGAATCCACCACTCTTAACCACTACACTATGCTGTCTCTCAAGCACAGAGCAGCATATTAGGCAAGACTGACTTTTCTCCACATTGATCAGCTCTTCAAGAAACTGGTCCTTAATCATTTGACTGATACACTAGTGACAAAAATGCAATCTGAAGATATTTACACTACATTACAAAGCAAAATCACTCTCTTTTACTATACCGAAACCATATGGCATTACTTCTCCTTTTTCTGGTTCCTGTCCGCTAATTTCCTCTCAGTTGTCACAAAAATTCTTCCAGTGCCTGAGACTCTGAGAAGGAGGTATCTGCGATACACCGGTGGCTCCTCGCTAGCTACAGGAGAAGTAAGTCCACTCAGAGATGTGTATATGAATAGGAAAGTTCAGCGGAGAGAAGGCAAGTAGGAAGCAAAAACAGAAGCTGATCTAAAGAGGGGGACTAAAAATGCATGAGAGCTGATTCCTTTGCCCCTCATGAGATTGTTTATCCATGTCTGATCTGATTTTCCTACTATTCAGGCCTTGTGTATGTAACCCATGCCATTTAGAATGTGTGTTTTGGTTGGATCTTAGGGTCCAGGGGACAAGAGCGCAGTGAGCATGTGCAGTTGGTGAGATTGGGTTACATGTAGTCAAACCAAACCTGATACCAAGAGCTTTAAAAAAAAATCCCCAAAGAATGGGGGATGAACCAGAATCTAAAAATCTTATGGCTATTTTGAACTCTCCGAGGGTCCAAGAGGGATGTTTCTCTCGTGGGTTTCTTGTGGAGTGTGGATTTCAGAGAACCAAAAAATGGGAGAAAAAATGGCAGTGAGGGTCCAAGTGAAAATTCTTAATGCCCTGCTTTAAAATCTATGTATGTGTGTCGTCTGTTACCTGCTCACAGAAACTTGCCCTGTCAGCATGTTAAAGTGAATATATCCTGTCTGTTGATGTATGCATTTGTTTGTAAGAAACAGCAACTGCATTCTTCCCTTTACAAATGAAAGCAGGGATCAATATCTGGAAAAATAGGGGTTTAAAATGACACGAGATTCACTCAGCACACGTATGAAGAAAATGGACACTGTGCACAGATTTTACTTGCATTAACTGTAACTTATGAACAGGGGTGGTGTAACGGAAGAGCTGGCTTCCTGCCACTCTTTCATTAGAAACGTGGGTTGGGATTTTGTTATTAAGCATGCAAAAAATCACTGCAAACAAAATGGTTCTTAGAAAAATATATTTTGATGTTTATTGAGTTCTGCACCTGCTCAATAAACTGAGAATGCAAAGTAAAAGTTAAAACAATAACTTAAAATTCCTGGTAGTGTAGGTTGGTTGCGATAAAGTGCAAGCAGAGACTAAACACTTAACTACAACAAAAATATTCACTGGGAGAGATTAACGACCTAAAACATAGATAGATACAGGCAGAGTTTACAAACAGAGCAACAGAAAGCATAAAGAGAGATAGAAAAGAATAAACTAATGAATTGCTGAAAGGCAAATTATACAGAAATTGTCTGTCAGCTGATGTAAACAGACCAATCATTCTTTCTTGATAATTAGCTGAGTCAGCTTGGCAAAAATCAACAGTTGCTAACAGGTGTTAATCATTTGAGTCCTAACTAAAAGGAACATGCTCTACAGCTGGGGCTCTACACTTAGCCAAACAAGCTACTAAAATAGAGAAATTTAAAATGATAGACTCAATTTCTCTACAGGTGGAGTCTGTCCTTCTCATCAATCTATCTTTTCATGGTTAATATTATTTCTTTTTCCTTGAGACAAGGCGGGGCAAGGAAGTTTGCACATAGCTGGGCGGGTTGGGGATTTGTCAGGATTCTGTTTTCACCATATAATGAACAAGTAGAAGTCATAGCATGATCAATGGGACATTTGGTTGTTGTGGGCTTTCCGGCAGTGGTGGGATTCAAATAATTTAACAACTGGTTCCAGTGGTGGGATTCAAATAATTGAATAACTTATTGTCGATGGCTTTCATGGCCAGATTCAACTGGTTGGGGTGGGTTTTCCGGGCTGGGTGGCCGTGGTCTGGTGGATCTTGTTCCTAACGTTTCGCCTGCACCTGTGGCTGGCATCTTCAGAGGTGTATCACCTGGGTCTCCCAGAAGATGCCAGCCACAGATGCAGGCGAAACGTTAGGAACAAGATCCACCAGGCCACAGCCACACAGCCCAGAAAACCCACCACAACCAATTTAACAACTGGTTGTTTACAAGCACCATTTTAACAACCGGTTCTATCAAAGTGGCGTGAAACTGCTGAATCCCACCACTGCGTTCCAGGCTGTGTGGCCGTAGTCTGGTAGATCTTGTTCCAAACGTTTCACCTGCATCTGTGGGTAGAATCTTCAGAAGTGTATCACAGAGAGGTGCGTTACACACTGTGTCCGGTGAGAAGGGAATGTTTAGTGGGGTATATATTGTCCATGTCCCAGGGTAGAGAACCAATCAGTAAGTGTTTGGGTGGAACTTGCCATGCACTCTTCCTCCAGCTGTCCGGGCCCTGCGGGATCTTGGTGAATTCCGCAGGGCCTGTAAGACTGAGTTGTTCCACTGGGCCTTTGGAGTGCCCAGCCGCTGATCGAGGTACCCCTTCTATTCTATTCCTCCGGTTTTGGAGTCCCCCTGTCATCTAGGGGACCCACTTTTTGTTCTGTTCCCCCCTCCTTGGAAGGGTTTAATTGGGGTTATTGCTGACGCCATTTTTATTGAATTTACCGGTGTGTTTTAAATTTTTAAATTTAAATTCTAATTTAATGGGGTTTTGTTTGTATATATTATATGTGGAATCTGTGTTGTGCACCGCCCAGAGCCCTCCGGGGGTTGGGCGGTATAAAAATCCCATAAATAAATAAATAAAAATAAATAAAAAGGTGTGGTTGACTGCATTGTATTGCAGTTGGGGTTTTCAGTCCATTTACATTTGTATTCGCATTTACATTCCTTGGAATGCTTTCCTACAGCCCGGAAAGCCCACAACCACCGGTTGAGTCCGGCTGTGAAAGCCTTCGACAATACAATGGGACATTTATTTGCTTATGTATTTATACCCTACTTTTTTCCCCCCAATAGGAACCTATTACCATACTGCTATATAATATAATACTTCTGCTTCCCCTCTTTTTATCTTTTCAATAACAACAGTAGTGTGAGGTAGGATAGGCTGAGTAGAGATTAGGATGGCCAACTCCGAGTTGGGAAATTCATGGAGGTTTGGAGGTGGAGCCTGGGAAGGTGGACTTTTGAGGAGGGCAAGAAGCACAGTGGGCTACAAAAGCTATACAGTCTACCTTGCAAAGGAGCTATGTCCTCCCGTGGAATTGACCTCTGTGGTCTGGAGATCAGTTTTAACTCTGGGAAACCTCTGAGTCCAACCTGCAGGTTGGCAGCCTTGAGCCAGAGTGAATGGGCCCAAGGCTACCCAGCAAGTTTCCATTGAAGAGCAAGGGTTGAAACCTGGGTCTCCCAGCTCCGAGTCTAATACTCTGACTCAGAGGTGTGCAACTCTGGCGCTTCAGATGTTCATGGACTACAATTCCCATCAGCCTCTGCTGGCATGGCCAATTGGTCATGCCAGCAGGGGCTGATGGGAGTTGTAGTCCATGAACATCTGAAGTGCCAGAGTTGGACACCCCTGCCCTGCTCTAACCACTACACCACACTGGTTCTTTGACGACATCTCTCCCATATGATAATACCAGGACTCTCCTTTTTCTGGGGAGCTGACAGTGAATTTTTTAATTGATACAGCTTCCTTTATCTTACCTGCTTGACTCACCTTTGAGAATGGAAGTGATGAATGATATATAGCTTTTTAAAAGTGCAAAACATTTGAAAAATACAGTCACTTTTAATAGGACCAAGTTTGAAAAAAAAGTAGTAAGTGGCATGATCCTTTACCATCCAAAATCAGTATTTTATGGGTCTATACTGGCTGGGCATGAAATTCCTGTTTTGCTCTAAGCAGACAATATGGTCCTATTTTCTAGACCCATAAGCTTGGCTCTGTAAGCTATTAAATGCATTTATTGATTATTGTTCTCTGGAGGGGCTATTTGTAAACTGAGGTAAATCTAAAGTAATGATCTATTTTTTTGAAAAAAACTGTTTTAGACAGAAGAGTTGGACTTTTAAAGAGGAAAACAGAGCAGGCAACTCATTTTAAATATCTAGGGGTTATGTTTAGCAATAATTTCACTTGATAAGTCCATGTTCACTCGGCTACAGAAACTGTTAGAACTGATACAAATGCTCTTTTTTTCCTTTTTTTTTTAAAAAAGGTCAGTATGTACCTGCAGCTATCGAGGCTTTTAATTCCAAAATAATTCTTTAGATCTTGTTTGGAGCAGGTAGTTTCAGAGTCCCTGGACAATATACTTCTACAGTAGAGTTTGCACTGTTCTTATTGCAGTCCAGAGCTTGGATTGTTATCTTTAACCTGTGACTGAAGTTTCTCTTTTCAGGGCCTGATGCTCAGTTGGGCTTTTTGCATCTTGTGAATAGGGGCATATCTATGGAAAACCATGCCCCAGGCAAGCACTGAAGACCCCTCTCTACCCCCACCCTCAGCCTAGCATGGTCCAGCATTAAATCATTTGCACTGACTCCCAAGTCCATGTAGACATTGGAAGAGGAACCCACACTTCAGCGCTGGACCTGGCCAAACCAAGTCCAGCATTCAACCGGGCTCTGCTTCCAAAGACCACGTGGACCAGATGCAGAGCCCACAGATTAAACCTGGATGTGGCCAGCTGTCTGCTGTGAGATCTACCTTTGAAGTCCATTTGAATTCAACTCTATTGGGCTGGGTCCAGCTTTATACTGCTGGTTCCACTTCTGAAGTTCACCTGATTTTGGAGGTGGAGCTTTGGGGGAAGAGCCAAAAGTTTAAAGTTGGACCTGGCCAGGCTGAACCCAGCATTGAACTACAGAACCCACAGTTTAGAGTGGGAGGAGACTGAACATCCAACGGCGCCCCCCTTCAAGTGGTTCCCACGTGTCCTGGATGACCACCCTAGATACGCCTCTGCTTTTTTGTTTAATTGAATGCCTTGTTAGCTGGAGAAGTAAGAGGATGATTCACTAAAATACTGTTCTCTGATTGTGTATCTGGTACATTACAGAGTGTTTATTATATTTCCTTGTTTTGTGATTAATGGCCTGCTCATCTAGATATCACCTGCCTGGCAAGTTCTGGCCAGTGCTTTTATTAACAGCTTTTGATCCAGAAGTAGCCCAATTAGTTGCAAAATATCGGACAAAAGTAATCTCCCTAAAATGTTGTTAAACTATGTACTATTTTGTTGATTTTATGAAAAAAAGATTGAATAGGCCCATTGTTCTATCTTATTTTCCAATGCCTTGTAGACTTTCTCAGATATATGAATTTACTGATTTGGCATTTTGTGTCTTTTTTGTCATGTTATATTGTTTTGTCTGTTTGATCTGTTGTGGAAGGCTGGTTTTGTGCTCAAGACCTTCAGTCATGCAAGCTTAATAATAAAAGGAAAGGAGAAAAGGCAGTGACAAGAACCACTGACATGACCAAATGGCAGGAGTATGAAACAGGGACAGTTTGCTCAGATGTTGCAGCCCCATGAAAATTGAAAGTGGATCTTAGTCAAAAATAAGGAGTTCAATAAGCAGAATGATCTGGATATGTCACTATCTACTTGCTGTCTACTCTTCCTCCTCCCTTTGCCCCACAGCTGCTGCCCCAGAAACAAACTTCCAGTGATCATAACAGGTCGCCAGGGAACAGAAGACGCCAGCAGCTCATGGATCCATCTTGGAAAGTGCAGAATCTGGCATCCATCCTGATCTGGACTTCTCTGTACAAAAGTAGGTACAATGTGCTCAAATGCCAAGATTCTGGAAATATCTATGTGGACCTTTGAGGGCAGGTTCTCCCCTGAAGTGATGGGAAAATGACTAAGAGCTTGTGATGTAAGATGTTGGATCATCCCAACCTCAGCTCCAAGGCCCAAGAAAAACTGCCACCAGAAATACTGCTACCGTGTTTCCCCGAAAATAAGACGGTGTCTTATATTAATTTTTGTTCCCAAAGATGCGCTATGTCTTATTTTCAGGGGATGTCTTATTTTTCTGTGTTCTGTTCGTCAGGCATGCTTCCAAACAAAAACTTTGCTACGTCTTACCTTCGGGGGATGCCTTATATTTCGCACTTCAGCAAAACCTCTACTACGTCTTATTGTCAGGGGATGTCTTATATTCAGGGAAACAGGGTAGTATGCTGGGGCAGGGGGTAGGGTCTGCCACCAAGGCTATTTTCAGGCACTGTTGGATAAAACATCCCCAGTGTACAACAGCAACCTTTTGCAACTGGGTTTTCCCATGTGAAACAGAAAAATCAAGTTGTGAACAATTGCTATCACAGCTTGGAAGCAGAGTTGTCAACTCTGGGTTGGGAAATACCTGGATATTTTGGGGTGGAGCCTGAGGACGTAGGGATGTCGGCCTCTGGGTGGCATATGGGGATTCCCCAGAATAACATCTTATCTCCAGATTTCAGAGATTAGTTCACTTGGAGAAAATGGATGCCTTGGAGGGTGAGCTGAGGCATTGTACCCAGTGGTGGGATCCAAAAATTTTAGTAACAGGTTCCCTCGCCAGCCCCCCCTTAGCAAAAGGGGCAGAGGCGTACCTAGGCAAACCTGAGCCCTGGGCAAAACCTGAGTTGGATGCTCCCCCATGGGCAGCCACCCCACCACGACCGCACAATTTTTTTTTGCACCAGGTCATTTCTAAATCATCATCACATTATAGAAAATGCCCCAGCTCACAAATCTGAACACAGCAATGGTGAAACACACAGGTTCTTTGATAGAGACTGGTGAGATAAAAGGTATGAAAGGCTGAGAATCAATTAATTGCAGTACCTGAAAGGGATTAACCCAGTTCAGGGAGTTACATTATTAGTCGCAATTGCTATAAGGAACCTTCACGTTCAAAGGCAGTATGCCTCTCGGGGAGGCGAGGGCGTGGAGATGGAAAAGCAGACCCAATTAGTAACCCCCTCTCGGCACACATAAATAATTAGTAACCCACTCTCGGGAACTGGTGAGAACCTGCTGGATCCCACCTCTGATTGTACCCCACTGAGCTCCCTGTCCTCCCCAGGCTGAATCCCCAAATTTTCAGGAGGGTTCCCAACCCTATCCCCCCATTTCCTGCCAGTGGTCTGGGGGGACCAGCAGCCCAATGGGGAAGGCAGTGTTTGGGGAGGAGACCGACCTCACCAGACTATCATCATCATCATCATCATCATCATCATCATCATCATCATCATCATCATCATCATTAATTATATTTATAAACCACCCTCCCCGAAGGGCTCAGGGTGGCGAACAAACAAATAGATAGAGCACAAATAAAATCAAATTTTAAATAGTTATTAAATATGGCTCTATATGTTAAAATCAACCCCCATTAAAATGCAGCATCTATCAAAATTGCCGATGGTGTCCTACTCGTAGTCCCCTAAGAAAAGAGGGGGGAGGAAAGAAGAGGAAGGGGGGGAGCTGACAGGGGTCCTAGATTTTAGAAGAGGAGGGGGGGGGGGCATCGTGTAGCCAGAGCTCCCCCCAAAGGCAACTACCCGGTGGAACAGCTCTGTCTTACTGCAGAAGCCCCCTCTTACCCGAGGGGAATTTATTAAGATCCACTTGGAGGGCCTGCTTAGCTGGAGGTAGAAGCGTTCCACCAGGCAGGGGTCAGAGCTGCTTCAAGACTCTGGCCGGGTGGAAGGCTCCAGCAGCATCCATTGCTGGCGCAGAGGGGCGATTGCAGGACATATGGGGGCAAGGCGGTCCCGATGAGTACGAGGGTCCCCAGGCCCGCGCCAAGGCCTTAAAGGTCAAAACCAACACCTTGAAAGCGATTGAATTCAATGCGGTGAACCAGTGCAGGCGGCTGCTTTGGGTTGAGACCATGGTCTCTGGCGGCACCTCCTGTGAGCAAAGCGTGCCGCCGCATTCCTGGAACCAATTTTAATTTCCGAATCAGGCACTGAGGAAGGCCTGCGTGAAGCGAGTTGCTAATAATCCAGGTCTGGAGAGGGACCGTTAGCGTGGATCCGCGCGGTGGCCAGGTCCAGTTGAGAGGAAGGGGGCCAGCCGCCAGGCTTTGAAAAACAGATGGAAAAAGGCAACCCGGGTTACATGGAGCCACCTGGAGTCTCCATTAGAAAGAGACAAATCCAGGTGAGACCCCAGAGCTCACGAATGGAGGAGGCCGGTCCCAATGTAGCCCCCCTCCCATACTCGGGCAGCTGGAAATCCCCACCCCTCCTTCCCGCCCCAGCCAAGAGGATCTCCGTCTTTGGCGGGTTCAGTTTTAACCTGCTCTGCTTCAAGCCAACCAGCAACCACCTCCAAACAATGCTGGAGAGCCGCCCAGGGGTGATGACCCGTTCCCCTCTTCATCAACAGAATGAGCTGGAGTGTCATCAGCTGTTACTGATGACAGGATCAAGCCCAAAGCTCCGTACCAACTGAGCAAGGGGTGGCATATAGATGTGTTAAATAATGGCGGAGACAACAGTGCCCCTGAGGGCACACCACAATGGAAGTTGGAGCACCTCCGGGAAGCTTGGTCCCCACACTACACCTTGCTGACCCTGGTCGAGGCTTGAAGCGAGGCAATCCACTGAAGGACAGTGCCCCGCACCCGGAAGTGGCGCTGGGGCGGGGAAGTGGAGTCAAAAGGTGCGTGAAATTCCGAGCCACATCAAATGCTTCTTGGTAAGATCTAACAACACCAGCAGCGCCCGATCCTTACCGGTCCAAGAGTTGCATCACGGGTATCTGTGACGGTGACAAGAACAATCTCCGTCCCATGCCCAGCACGGAAGCCGGACTGGAAGGGATCGAAGGTCGATGTGTCCTCCAGGAAGCCCTGAAGCTGCTCCAACACCACTTTCTCAATTACCTTCCCCAGAAACGAAATATTCGAAACGGGGCGGTAATTGGCCAGATCTCCAGGATCTAACGATGGTCTTTTTAAGAGTGGGCGGACCACTGCCTCCTTCAACCCACCCGGAAAAACTCCTTGCTCAAGGGAGCTATTGATGATATTCAACAGGTGGGGTCGTAGCTCCGCCCGGCATGCTTTAATAAGCATGCCATAGAGTCCATGCTCCAAAACAGCCATTATTTCCTGGGGAACTGGTTTTGGTCATCTGGAGATCAATTGTAATAGAAGATCTCCAGGTGCCATTTGGAATTTGCCAGCCCTGTTTGAGAATCTATTCTCTAGAGCAGTGATGGCGAACCTTTTAGAGACCGCATGCCAGGGGCGGAGCGAGGGGAAACTGTACCCAGGGCACACGTGTGACCTGCGCCCCTGCCACACCCCTGTCCGCCCCCGCCCTGCCCTGGAATGCCCCTGGAACACCCCAAAACAACCCTGCCACACCCCTGGAATGCCCTCACCATACCCCTGCAGGGGCGCGCGCCCAGTGCATCAGGCACCCCTTGCCCCCTTGGTGCTATGCCACTGCCGAGTGCCCAAACTGGGGCAACGACATGCGTGCCCACAAAGAGGGCTTTGAATGCCACCACGTGCCTTAGGGTCTCCACCACTGCTCTAGAACACAGGTGTCAAACTCATGCCCTCCAGGTGTTCATGGACTACGATTTCCATCAGCCCATGCCAGCAGGGCTAATTGGCCATGCTAGCAGGGGTTGCTGGGAATTGTATACGAACATCTGGAGGGTCTAAGTTTGACACCTATGCTCTAGGGCAGGGGTCTGCAACCTGCGGCTCTCCAGATGTTCATGAACTGCAGTTCCCATCAGCCAATTGGCCATGCTGGCAGGGGCTGATGGGAATTGTAGTTCATGAACATCTGGAGAGCCGCAGGTTGCAGACCCAGGGTGTTTGGGAACAGAATTCATTTAGACAGGCAGCAGCATACCCACCTAAGCAGTGAGCTCTGACCATCTCTGGATGTTTCCAGATGTCTTCCAGATGCTTTCCAGGGTCTGGACTCTGGGATCATCCTGGAAAACCTAGGTAGAACAATAGTAGGGCCAAGGCAAAGCAGAGCTTAACAATCCCTCTGTTCATATGTCTATTAACTCCTTTCTTGTTTCCCTGGAAGGTTTGCTGAGTCAGAATTCAGGTTATGACCCCGATGTACCTATTTTTGGCCCTGTGCGACGAGGTCAGTCTGTATACATTCCCTGCCAGTTCACGTACAATGCCTTGGCGAAGTCCGACTCTGAGGAGCTCTACGGCTATTGGTATCAGAAAAGGGAACGCCGTCTTCCCTTGATTTCCAATGAACGTGACGTTCTTGTAGCCACCAACGATAACAGGAAGACAATTGAAGCATCCCTCGCAGAACGCTTCCAGTATACAGGCGATCCAACGTTAGGCAATTGCTCCTTCCGCATCTGGAATGTCCTGGCACGGGATGAGGGGGAGTATTACTTTGAAACCATGGGCTGTCAAACAAGATATAAATACATCAGTGATGACCAAGTCCGTGTGATACTTCAGGTTCTCGGGGCAGGTAAGACTTTCCTCCTTTTTATTACAAAGATATTTGGTTCTTTTTTCTTTTCTTTTTTGCTGCCGAAAGGGTCGAAGAAGAGAGAAGGTGCAATTTGGACTTCTGTGGGGCGGGAATGCCAAATGATCTGGCTGCTGTGACAGCAGGGGCGTAGCTAGGGAAAATGTAGCCCGGGACGAAATCTGAGTTTTGTGCCCCCCCCATGGGCAGCTGCCCTCCACCATTACTACCCAGAGCAGCCGAGGGGAGGAAGAGGGTTGCCCAGGCCACCCCCTGCCCTCCCAAGCAGCGGATCGCCCCCCCCCCCCAGATCAAGACCTGGCTGGGGCTGCCCTCGGCTGCTCTGGGTGTGTTTTTGGCGTTCTCAGTGGGCAGCAGGGCCTTCTGCAGGGATTTTTCTCCTGTAAAAGAGCTGGAGACTTTCTTGCAGGCTCTTTTACAGGGGTACAATCCCTGCAGAAGGCCCTGCCGGCCACGAAGCGCACCAAACACCCCCAGAGCAGCCGAGGGGAGGAAGAGAGTTGCCCAGGCCGCCCACCTGCCCTCCCAAGCAGCGGATCGCTGCCGCCCCCGCCCGCCCAGTGCCTGCTGCTTACCTGACTTGTTGTTTGTCTTCAGGCTCCGGCAGGCAGGCGCTCTGGGACTTCTGGTGGCTCACGGAAGTGGAAAGGGCTCCCTCTACGGCAGCCTTTCCGTTGCTCCTCTTCAAGCCACCAGGTCACATGTGGTGCCTGTTCAAGCTGTGGGCCCTCCCCCTCGAACTCCCCGCCCCTCAGGCAGCCCCAGCATGCCCACAAGAAGGCCTGCTTGGGCTGCATGTCTGCCCCAGCAGCCCAGCCACAACCGGCAGCTGGCAGCCGCTGCTGCCGCCCCCCACGTGACCTGGCAGGAGCCCGCCCGGGGCGGACCGCCCCGAATGTCCCCATTGGCGCTATGCCAGTGTGTTACAGTGCTTCTGTCTCTCTGGAGTCAAAGGAGTTATGGGTGTTGCCACAAAAGGGCAGGAAAAATGTACCGGAGCATGAGTGATGAATGGATAGAAACAGCATCTGCACATACCTGTTCCTGCTGCTATTGCGCGCCCCCCCCATTAGCTTCTTTTTTGGCCATTGTATCTGGACACCCTAAACAAATGGTAAACCCTATAGTAAAGGAGTATCCACTGATTGCATACTAAGCACCAACAGGGTGCAGTGGTTAAGAGTAGGTAGACTCTAATAGGGAGAACCGGGTTGATTCCCCGCTCCTCCACCTGAGCAGTGGACTCGTATCTGGTGAACTGGATTTGTTTCCCTGCTTCTCTACATAAAGCGTGCTGTACTTTCTCAGTCCCACCTACTTGTTCTGGGGAGAGCAAGGGAAAGGAGTTTGTAAGCCGCTTTGAGACTCTTTACAGGAGGCTGTACAATCCAAACTCACCGAAGTTGGGATGTTGTGTGGTTTTTTCGCTGTTTTGTATTTTCGTTGTGTGGACACAAGGCACAATGTGTGTGTGCTACCGCGCTGCCTGGTAACTTTTATTAACCCCACAATACCCAGCTCTCGGCAGCGCAGGGGAACCCAAACAAGACCCGACAGGCGAGTACAATAAGAAAGAAGGTTTTATTGAGATGCTGACCTAAGCGTCAGCACCTCCGTTCCACACAACGACTCCGCCGCCTAGCAGCTTTACAACATCTTACATACCCTTCTCCCGTCGGGAGTCCGGGAGAATACAAGACAGCCCACCACCATTCATTAGCAAAATACAAAGCTGCCAATCATGCATTTGCAATACATGGGAACCAATCAGAGTTCGATGGGCATCTCCTTCTTGGATTGTGCGCCAAGGTAGGGCGAGGCGATGACGTGTGCACTGGCGGGAAAACACAAAGGGTCCCTCAGGTGTTCGGGGAGCTTGATGACGATGGCCCCCTTATCTGCCTGCTGACGGGATCAGGCAGGGCGAGGCGTTTCTTCCGGGATCTCCTTTTGTTTGCATCCCTTGAGGACCTTTACACGTGAAAGGGACAGGCCCAAATGGAGCCGGGAGGAATCCCTGCCTTGAGAGGCCACAAGGAGGGTTCCACATGCATATACACCAAATACAAGAAAATACAAAAGACATCCTATAAAATCCTGTACTTCCTATCTAATACAGTTGGCTTCTACCTATCTAACACAGAAAATAAACATAGTCTAATCTTTAATCAGAACAAAGTCCAGAAGGGAAATAAATTCACTTCTGGCTCCGCTATCATTTGCACAATGACAATAAAATTATTCTATTCTTTTTCCAGGCTGCATGGCCGTGATCTAGCGGCATTTTCTCCTGACGATTCGCCTGCATCTGTGGCCGGCATCTTCAGAGGATCCTCTGAAACATCAGGAGAAAATGCTACTAGAACACGTCCATACAGCCCGAAGACCACACAACCCCGCAGTGATTCCGGCCATGAAAGCCTTCCCCCAAGTTATTTTTCTGTTTTTTTAACAGAAACAGCACAGCAATATTTGGAAAAGCCTGGAGTTGATTTATGTTTAAAATTACGCATTCATATTATGTTTTAAAATTGTAATTATATTTTAAGTTACTGAGATTTTAAGTGGACTGATGGATAGACATTTGATTGAACTGCTTTGTAGGATCATAGGGTTGGAAGAGACCACAAGGGCCATCAAGCCCAACCCCCTGCCATGCAAGAATACACAATCAAAGCACTTCTGACAGCTGGCCATCCATCCTCTGTTTGAAAACCTCCAAAGAAGGAGACTCCATCACACTCTGAGGGAGTGTCTTCCATTGTCAAACAGCCCTTCCTGTCAAGAAGTTTAGGTGGAATCTCCTTTCCTGCATCTTGAATCCATTACTCTTTCTCCTAGTCTCTGGAGCAGCGGAAAACAAGTTTGCTGCCTCTTCAACATGACATCCCTTCAGACATTGAAACATGGCTATCATGTCACCCCTTAACCTTCTCTTCTCGAGACAAAAACATACCCAGCTCCCTAAGTCTCTCCTCACAGGGATTTGATTCCAGTAATACAAAACAATGCCATGTGATGGATAAAGAATCTGTACAAAAGTAGCCACAGCAGAGTTTTTCGCATCCCTCCGCTTCCGTTGGCTCTCTTTTGCTGTCCCTGCCAAGCTGGGCTGGAATGCTACAGCACACCTCAGCTGAAAAGGGGGAGGAAGGCCATGTGGAATTTAGTGTCGCCATTTTGAAGGCAGAACTTAGCTCCTTCTGTTCCTAGCAGCACTTTACAGTGGAGGGTTAAGCCAAGTGCTCTCTCTGGAGTGACCATGCACATTCTCATTTAAACTGCATTAAGTTTTATTTTTAATCAAGCTTAAAGAGGAAAGAAACATTCGTAAGAGCCAAACAAGTCATGGTCTAGATCTGGGCTTTCTGTTTCCCAGAGAGGGGAAATTCCTACGCGGAAGCAGCCTGTGACCTTTGTGTACAGTCGGAATTTTGGCTTACTAGTAAGGTTTCCAGCAAGTGACTGGTTAGCACCCAGTGGGAGACTGGCAGGTCCCGTTTGAGTGATGGCATGACATCACAAATGGGTGGAGATTCTAGGGCCCCTCCGGCCACTGGTGAGGTAGGGTTGCGAAGTTGGGAAACTACCAGAGATTTGGGGGTGGAGCCTGGAGAGGACAGGCCAGGGGTACAAAGCCATTCAGTCCACCATTCAAAACATCAATTTTCTCCAAGGGAACTGGTTCCTGTAGTCTGGAGATCAGCTCTAATTTCAAGGGATCCCTGGGCCCCACATGGATTCTAGCATCTTTACATGCAGGACTTATCCAGAAGTGAAGTCATCGTATCCACACGATTCTCTAGGATTCATGGGAAACTCTATGCTTTTACTATAGAGTTTTCTGTGAATCCTAGAGTGGCACACTGATGTAATGAGGTCATTTCCAGGTTTCACCCAGAAGTGACATCAAGCCATCACTATGATGGTAATCCTTAGGGCACCTCTTTCCCTGTTGGTCTACTGAATGACTGTGGGAACTGCTTCCCTGAGGTTTCCCCCTATAGCCCTCACAGGAAGTTTGGTGTATTTTTGTTTCGCAAGAGTCTCTCACAACCAGTCATGGAAATGTTAATCTTTTTGTGTGTAAACAGGATGTTGAGGTCACATTTTAATGAGCTGACCTATTGATAGCTATTGGCCAGTTTGAGTAGCCATTGCTTATATGTTTATAAGCATGGAGACCTGGGCCCTTTCTGCACGGGCCAAAAACAGTGCCCTAGGAAAACGCCATCCCTAGGGAGCTGTTCGCATGGGGGGCGCTGCTACAACGCAGCAGTGCCGCCCTTGCTCCCCTCCAGTGGCGCGAACGGCAGCAGCTGGAAGGCGCCATCCCCCCGCCCTTTCCCGAACGCCTTACCTCGCTCCCCTCCAGCAGCGCGAACGGCAGCGGCTGGAAGGCACCATCCCCCTGCCCTTCCCGAACGCCTTACTCCAAAGCTGTCGCGCAGGGCAGGGGGTGTGTCCCCTGGCCTGGGCGACACACCGGAAGGTTGGAGGGAAGGTAAGGCATTTAGGCGACGGCGCAGCACTGCGCCATCTTCCCCGCCCCTACTGGGACCGTTCATGTGAACGGTCCCAGGGGGGTGCGTCAGTGTCATATACGCCAACGCACCCCCCAAGCGTGGCCATGTAGAAACGGTCCTGGAGTTATAAAGTTAACTTGCTTTCTTGGTTCTCACAGAGACAATTAGAGTCAGGAATAGCCATGTGCTGAGACAACTTTAAAGATGTAACAGTATAGTATAGTATTTCTTGTTTTATCTCCACGTTACCCTACTCTTGTAGCTAGTAAACTTTTATACTATGCAACTCGCTTGTATCTGGGTCTCTGTTGGTATCTGCTAAACTCTGCTAATAATGTTTATCCACCAACAATTTTCAGATGAGAAAACAAAATAACTTTCAAAACTGTCTTGAGCCCTTTTTGTGGTATCTGAAGGCAGTTTCTGTCAGAACATTTGAAGTACTTCCCGTTTCCCTTGGGCTTGTAATGCAAAGGCTAGAGATGTATCCACCAGGATGCTATCTCCCTGCGCCATAGGGAAGGCCCTCTCCCCATTCCCACTCATCCCACCCTCACTGAGGTCAAGACTGTGGCTTAACATGGCGCCACACCTGCCAACTTTCTCAAAAAACATTTGGTGGGTTCTGTGAAGGCTGTTGGCCAGGTTGGCATCATGTTGGGGACCATTGTGGGCAAAATGGAGCTTGTTGATTTCTGTACTCCTATGTCACGTGACTCTTTTTTGTCTTTCTCTAGAAGATTCGCCAAGCCAAAATGGGGCGCTTGCACTGAAGGTTCCAAAGTCTGTCTTTGTGCAACGCGGCCTCTGCGTTCATGTTCCTTGCCAAGTCATTAGCTATCATTCCAAGAGGACTGACTCTGAGAAACGGTACGGCTATTGGTTTCGGAAAAGGGAAAAATCTGATCCCTTGGCAAAAACTTTCTCGCATCAAAACATTATTGTGGCCACCAATGACAACAGGTGGAAGACTGAATCAAATCATTTCCAGTTAACAGGTGATTTGGATGCAGGCAATTGCTCCTTCAGCATCCTTAATGCCCAGCCACAGGACGCAGGGGACTACTACTTTCAAACCGCGGACAACGCAGACGGCCATATTTTTAACACCACCCAAGCTTCTACCATGGTTCATGTCTTCGTCACAGGCAAGCATTTCCTCCTATTGTTTATTTCTCTGTTATTTGGTTGTCTTCTAAGCTTGTAGGTATAGGAAAGTTCAGCTGCAATCACAGGTGTGACATTTTGAGTCTTAAAAGGCCAGGTTGGTGCAGTGGCGTATCTATGGGGGGAAAGGGGGTCATAGTGCCTGGGTTACATGAGGGCACATTTTGCCCCCACCCCACCCCTTCCCCCTCCCTTGCCAAATCCCTGGGCAAACTCTGTGCCCGCCACCAAACTCTCATTGCCACCCCTTGCTGCCACTTGCACCATGGTGCACCACTGGTGGCTGCTTTGCCCCTAACAACTCACCACTTGCCCCACCCAGCCTGCTGCTTTGCCTGCCTGCTTGCCCACCACATGGCTATTGCTTTTGCCCACCCTCTCAACAACTCACCACTTGCTTGGTCCAGCCAGACACTCAGCATTCTGGGTGCAGGAGAGAATTGCATGCAGGGGCAGTGGGGAGGGAGGGAGGCAGCTGAGCAGGCAGGCATGCAGGCACTGTCCAACCTCTGACAGCCAATAGTTGGCCTGGGGCCACCTCTCTGGCACCGCTGTTGTCTCTCCAGCCCAGCAGGGGCCAGGAAGAAGTGGCTGGAGGCAGAATCTGGAAGAAGCCACATGCCTGCTTGTGTGGGTGCTCAGTGGGGCAGCTTGGGCTGGCTGGTACACAGCCCAGCAGGGCTTTGGCTCATGGGAGAATGAACTGGCCCATAGGGGGAATAGATAAGAGGGCATCTTTCCCTCTGCCCCCTTCCGGGGGTGCAATTTGGGGGGTGCACAATTTTGGGGTTGACACCATTTTAATACTTCTCCTGGGCACCATTTTTTTGCTGATATACCACTGTGTTAGTGGTCACCAATAGTCTCTGTAACCATTCCCTACCTCTAGGCAGAAGTTCCCTAGGATTGGACAGAACTTTGCCAACTGCAAGAGCTCCCCCTGCTGGGCAGCCACCCAATCTGTGTGGCACCAATACTATGTTTACGTCACTGCACAGCTTACAAAAAACGTTGGTGGTCACAGAATTGTGGATGCCCCATTCAAAAACCTGAACGTGTTTAGACAAATAACATCTTGGGCTGCTCAAAGTGTCTGTTGTGGGGAGAGGAAGGGAAAAGAGTTTGCAAGCCACCTTGAGACTCCAAATAGTATAGGGGATACACATAATGTAACAGGGCTGAACAGTAAAACTGGCAAACCATGCAATAAATGAAGTAGCATATAAAAGGAACAAAGCAATGAAAAATGGAATACATTTCACGGATGTTAAGCAGCCTTATTCTCTGTGATAAAAATGCCCCGCTGAACAGTTTTGTTTTATACATTCTGCACAATTATAAAAGCATGAGAGCTTTTACCAGCCTTTTATCCCAACTGGGCATGTTCTCAATCAACCTTCTGTGTTTTCATTTAGTTTTTACACGGAGAGTTTTCTTTTCTTTTCCAGAGTTCACTGAGAAACCAGAAATTGTGAAATCATCGGCTCTGATTTCTGGGAAGAAAGCTGTTTTGACCTGCTTTGCGCTCGGGCCCTGCTCTGAGATTGAAGCCAATGTATCATGGGCAACTAATCTGACAGGATATAGATCATCCCAATGGAAAAATCAGTACAGCAACAGCAGCTGGATTTATGGGTCCAACTTCACCTTCACGCCCTCCCTAAATGATCAGGGCAAACCGCTCACCTGTCAGGTCTGGTACCCTCATATACAGGAACAAATTGAGAAAACCATCCTTCTTGATGTTACCGGTAAGTACCTTTCTTTGCTTTATATTCCCCTTTTGATAAATGTATCTACCTCATGGATGTACAATTCATGTACTGAAAAAGTGAGCTCTGATTCCAAAATCTTCATGCCGAAATGAATATTGTGAGCGTTCAGCATGGCATTGTGGTTAAGAGTGATGGACTCTAATCTGGAGAACTGGATTTGTTTCCCCACTCCTCCACATGGAGGTTGACTTTGGGCTAGTCACAGTTCTTTCAGAACTCTCTCAGCCCTACCTGTCACACAAGGTGCCTGTTGTGAGGAGGGGAAGGGAAGGAGTTCTTACAGTTGGGAAAAGCAGGGTATAAATCCAAATTCTTCTCTTCTTCTTCAAAGTACCATTGAACTCCAGTTTAATCTCCCTATCCATCTCAAAACAGAACTTAAGAACATCCAATGAAGTTGATGGGCAGGGGATTTAAAGCAGACAAAAGGATTAAAATGTAGAATTGGCTTCCAGAGAGTATAGTGATGGCCACAGGCTCAGATGGCTTTATAAAGGAAATTCATAGAGGATGGGTCTATCCATGGGTGCTACCCATGGAGGCTAAAGGGATCCTCCATGATTAGAGGCAGTTAACTTTCAAATCCCAGTGCCAGGAGGCAACAGCAAGTGAAGACCTCAGCCTTGTGCCCTGTTGTTGGACCTCCAGAGGAACTGGTAGCCACTGGGCGAGACAGAATGTTTCAGATTTATCTTGGGTTAACAATGGTCAATGCAACAAGCGTTTTGCAAACCAATTTCTTTTGCAAACTACTCAATTTTGCAAACCCCTACCAGCTTCCCACACAAAAATCCAAGATTCCCCAGCTCATGTCACTGGGATCTCGGCAGGACAATGTTTTTATCACAACCTGGTCAATAAAGGAATCAGTACTTTGAAAGCAGAATTCTTATTTATTGATGGCATGCATAGAAAAGCTGTTGACTTGTATTGCCAGAACTGAGAACATCAGAATAGGCAAAGCACTACATCTCCCAGCGTAGATACGTCAGGCCCACAACCCCGCCCCACACTTACCTCCCCACACACTCACTCGCACACAGATTCCTCAGAATGGTGAGACTTGGGTTGAAGAAACTCAGCTCCATCACCCCCCCCCCCCTTCTCTGCAGCTGTAGACTCAGATAAGGACAGACTGGTACAGAGGGAGATGAAAGGTAAACGTTCCCAGGTCTGTTTGAGCAGTAAGCATTCAGTAGAAAGAAATATGGCAAGACCCAGGCTAAGACATTGGAGGGTGATGGCACTTTTCTCATTTCAGCAACCCTTAATGAGGTTTCGGGGTCTTCACTGATGCTCCTCCTGATTGTCCTCAGCCTGACAAAGTGAGTATTTCTCCTTCTCTCAAGGATGACACTGTGAACATAAGAACATAAGAACAAGCAAGCCGGATCAGACCAGAGTCCATCTAGTCCAGCACTCTGCTACTCGCAGTGGCCCACCAAGCTGAAAAGAAGAACAGCACTGGGGCATGGGGGTGGGGGGGAGGGGAACGCACAAAAATCCCCAAGCATCATCATAAAAAATTCTCCAGATCTGCCCTAAAAAATTTTTAGCCAGTTCAGGCAGTTTCATTCTTTGGCTAACAGCTCTTTTCTCTTGAAATCTGCTTTGTAGGGTTTTATTTTGTTTCCTGTTTTTTTTCCTGGTCGTTTGGCTTTTGAAACGAGGAAGGCTTCATCAAAAGGGGAGTAGCAGGCAATGAGGATGATGAAAAGTGGATGGATCTACCGCACCCCCTTTGCCCATGGAAGACAAGAATATATCATATGCCTCTGCACTGCTAGATCTCATTGGCCAGTGAACTGAAAGCAGAGAGTTAGGGCTTTCCAAATGGGCATTTAGCATCTGGAATTTTGTACCTTCGGCTATCTTTTTATTTTAATTAAAGGTCTTCTGGAATGCAGGGTAAAACTGTGAAAGGGATCCAATGTCTGAATGGTAGTACAGTCAAAAAGGCTTGCAAAGGCAAAAACCAGTGTCGTTGCGTAGACTTCCTGAAGTGTAAAAAACCGGTTAACTTATACCAGCATACATTTCCATGCCAACTTAAAATTCCAGCTAGAAAAAAAGGGTGCAATTATTTCCTTACTAGCAGTAAAGCCCATTGTACCAACAAATACTCTAGAAAGCAGTTTGTGGGTTAATGGTGCCCATCAAGGGAACCAGCACCTCCTGCCTTTAGCCCCCGCCCCTCGGCCTCACAATTTACCATAGGTAATGATAACCTAGCCTAATTATCCAATAAAAAAGCTTACTTACAGATACCCCCCCACACAACTTTGCAAACAAGCTCTCCTTTCTCAGATTCCCCCTCTCCCCCCACACACAAAGACAGGCTCACCTAACTTTGCAAATGGGCAACCCTTTCTCAGACTTCCCTCCCCCCCCCACAGGCTCCCTTAACATTGCAAATGGGCTCTGCTTTCTCATATTTCCCCCTCTCTCCACCCACACACAGATAGGCTTCGCTAACTTTGCAAACAGGCTCTTCCAGTTCAGCTTGACAGAGTTTGCCCCACGCCCCGAAGTTCTTCAAAGTCCGCCACAAGGACCTAATCCTATTAAGGAGCAGCACACCATAATGGGAGGAGGGGAGCATTTTTCCCCTTTTCTTTTTTTAATGTTTTATTTTTTTATTTGAATAAAATGTTTTAAAATTACATCAAGGATTATTCCATATTATGTCCATTCACAAATACAACATTATAACTGTCTTTAAGGAAAAAGAAAAAAAGAAACACAAGAAGAAAACCCTCCTCGATTCAGGGAGGAGGAGAAAAAAAAGGAAGAAAAAAGAAGCCCAAACTACCTAGTCAATTTTTATATAACATTTTTATACTATTTGCTAATCCCACACATTACTAGTATTCCAATACAATGACTTCAATAGTTCCAATACAATAACTTCAATAACTCGGACCTGCATACCTACGGGACCGTCTCTCCTAGTATTGCCCCGTAAGGCCCCTCCGTTCTTCAGAGGTGGACCTGTTGGTGATCCCTGACCCCAAAGCGATCTGGCTGACCTCAACAAGAGCCTGGGCTTTTACAGCCCTGGCCCCTACTTGGTGGAACAGGCTCCCAGGTGAGATCAAAGCCCTGTGGGACATACAGAGTTTCCGCAGGGCCTGCAAAACGGACCTGTTCTGCCAGGCATTTGGCCAGCCGGGATAACATCGGTAATTCGCTACAGATAATATCTGGCCTCCTGTGGGCGCAGGGAAGAGAGAGAAGGGGAAATGAATGATTCTGACGCCATCAACAAAATAGGTTTTAACTTTGTGAGGGTGAAATGTTTCAGTAGGTTGACAGCTGGTTAATGTTTTAATGTATTTATTGATGTAAACCACCCTGAACCCCTAGGGGGAGGGCGGTATACAAATTGAGTGAATAAATAAATAAATAAATCTAGTATTTTTATTTTTCCCTTTACTCAACATTTGTTAAGTAATCTTCAAGTTGCACTAATTGAGCTCAAATTAGTTTCATAAAAGTTACAGTTTCTTTTGAAGGTCTTCTCTTAATTTCCAAGTTAGTTCATCTGCTTCCATTTTACTGAAGATCCAATTCTCCCAATCTTTCATTGAAGGGGCAAAGCACAAAGTCCAGGCCGTATAGAGCACAGTTCTTTAGTTTCAGCCATCTTCTTAATCCAGAGGAAAACCAGCAAGAAGTGATTCTTGTTCTTTCTGCATTTTCCGGCCATTGAAGTCTTTGCTTGTCATAGATTGGCCATGAGGCAATGATGTGGAACTGGGTGGAGATTTCTTCAAATATGACCCTTCAAAATGGAAAACACAAGTCAGCTCTGAGTTAAAAATGAACCCTCTCGTATCTTTTCTGTGGGGCTGTGCATGCTGGAGACGTGAGTATTTTTTAACAAGGCAAAAGGGTTCTTCAGGGTAAAACTAAATGATCCCAAAGTTAAATAGAACAAAGCCAACAGATTAACCAACAAAACAAACTGTAGTGGATCTGCGCACTTAAAAAACCATCCCCAATAAGCAATGGACTCTGGCATTAAGGGCAACAGAAAGGAGGCAATTTTGTCTTGCCCACAGGATACATACCTGGAGGCCTTCTCTCTGGGTTAGGTCTGTGCAGGTGCCGGTCACAGAGGTACACCTGTTAAATAAGGACTAGTCGGGCCTGAAGCCCAGGTATTTCACTAGGGACAGATCTGCTCAGAGCAAAATTCAGTTAAATAAGGACTAATCGGGCCTGTAGCCCAGGTATTTCACTGGGGACAGGTCTGCTCTGAGCAAAACGAGAATAGAGAAATCTGGGCTGGGGAGGCATGAAGCCTAGGTGATATTAAAATATGATTTCTGTATGAGATGCACGTGAATAGAGAAATCTGGACTAGGGACGCATGAAGCATAAGTGATATTAAAATATGATTCCTCTGACATTCACATAATTACAGCAATGTGGGCAGGGGAGGCATGAAGCCTAGGTTATATTACAATATTATTCCTCTCTGACATTCACATGAATAGAGAAATCTGGGCTGGGAAGGCATGTAGCCTAGGTGATATTAAAAAACGATTCCTGTATGAGATTCACGTGAATCGAGAAATCTGGGCTGGGGAGGCATGAACACTTGGGGATATTGAAATATGATTCCTCTGTGACATTCACATAATAAGAGAAATCTGGGCTGGGGAGGCATGAACCCTTGGTGATATTAAAATATGATTCCTCTCTGACATTCACATAATAAGAGAAATCTGTGCTGGGGAGGCATGAACCCTTGGTGATATTAAAACATGATTCCTCTCTGACATTCACATAATAAGAGTAATCTGGGCAGTGGAGACATGAAGCATAGGTGATATTAAAATATGATTCCTCTCTGACATTCACATAATAAGATACATCTGGGCTGGGGAGGCATGAAGCCTAGGTGATATTAAAATATGGTTCCTCTTTGACATTCACATAATAAGAGAAATCTGGGCTGGGGATGCATGAAGCATAGATGATATTAAAATATGATTCCTCTCTGACATTCACATGAAATGGGAAATCTGGGCTGGGAAGGCATGTAGCCTAGGTGATATTAAAATGTGATTCCTCTCTGACATTCACATGAAACGAGAAATCTGGGCTGGGGAGGCATGAAGCCTAGGTGATATTAAAATACGATTCCTGTATGAGATTCACGTGAAACGAGAAATCTGGGCTGGGGAGGCATGAAGACTAGGGGATATTAAAATATGATTCCTCTCTGACATTCACATAAGAAGAGAAATCTGGGCAGGAAAGGCATGAAGCCTAGGTGATATTAACACGATTCCTCTCTGACATTCACATAAGAAGAGAAATCTGGGCAGGGGAGGCATGAAGGCTAGGTGATATTAAAATATGATTCCTGTATTAGATTCATGAGAGTATAGAAATCTGGGATTGGAAGGCATGTAGCCTAGGTGATATTAAAATATGATTCCTCTAGGAGATTCACAGAAAAAGAGGAATCTGGGCTGGGTAAGCATGTAGGCTAGGTGATATTGAAATATGATTCCTCTTTTAATGTGAATGTCATAAAGGAATCATATTTTGGGGTGTTGTGTGGTTTCCATGCTGTATGGCCGTGTCCTAGCAGCATTCTCTCCTGACGTTTCGCCTGCATCTGTTGCTGGCATCTTCGGAGGATCTGATAGTAGGAAAGCAAGTGGAGTAGGTATATATACCTGTTAGGAGTATGCCAGGGTGGGTGGAAAGAACCCATTGTCTGTTAATTACCGAGCAAAGGGTGCAATTAACAAGCTAGATTTCTTATATACGTGATGAGTGGGATCCACCTCTTAGCAGCATGTAAGTAACAATGAAGATAGCAAGGTCCAATAGTTGTGGGCATCTGAATTAGAAGACATCAAAGAGAACCACACTGACCACATAGGAAAACTGATGAAGAAAGCATAACCTACAAAAAAACAAATCTACAGATCCATCTAAGAAAAGTTGAACAAAATGCTATGTTCAGCAAAGGATAGAAGAGGGATCCCTCTAACTACTGCAGGAGTCCACCGCAGCCACCATGTAGCATGCAGGAACAAGTCTACATAGAAGGGACCGTAAACGCACTTGAAGCCTTGACCCGAATCAAAGAACACGAAAGCCACTGCAGACTAATTCAGCCAGAAAAAACAGCAATAGCAGAACACATGATAAATCAACCTGGACGCAGAATATTATTTGAAAACACAGAAATTCTGGACCACTCTGACAACCACGTCAGACTACACAGAGAAGCCATTGAAATCCACAAGCACATGGACAATTTCAACAGAAAGGAAGAAACCATGAACATGAACAAAACTTGGCTACCAGTGTTGAAAAACACTAGCGACAAGACAGTGACTAATCAGTTCCACACAAACACAGGATGACTGTAGACAGTAATACAATCAAAGGGAACAAAGGCCAAGCTACTTCTATTCAGATGACCTCACCTATTGACCTTGCTATCTTCATTGTTACTCACATGCTAATGGGTGGCTCCCACTCAACACATGTAAATCTAGCTTGCCAATTTCACCTTTAGAGACAATGGTTCTTTCCCCCACCCTGGATACTCCCACAGGTATATATACTCCACTTGCTTTCCTACTATCAGATCCTCTGAAAATGCCAAACACAGATGTAGGCGAAAGGTTAGGAGAGAATGCTGCTAGAAGATTGGCCATATAGCCCGGAAACCACACAGCACCCCCAAAATATGAATACTATATGACATCAACATAAAAAAACAAATCTGGGCTGGTGAGGCATGAACCCTAGGTGATATTAAAATATGATTCCTCTGTGAGATTCATGTGAAAAGAGGAATCTGGACTGGGAAGGCATGAAGCCTAGGGGATATTAAAATATGATTCCTCTCTGACATTCACATAATAAGAGAAATCTGGGCTGGGGAGGCATGAAGCTTAGGTGATATTAAAATATGATTTCTGTATGAGATTCACATGAATAGAGAAATCTGGACTAGGGATGCATGAAGCATAAGTGATATTAAAATATGATTCCTCTGACATTATTACAGAAATGTGGGCAGGGGAGGCATGAAGCCTAGGTTATATTACAATATTATTCCTCTCTGACATTCACATGAATAGAGAAATCTGGGCTGGGAAGGCATGTAGCCTAGGTGATATTAAAAAACGATTCCTGTATGAGATTCACGTGAAACGAGAAATCTGGGCTGGGGAGGCATGAACCCTTGGTGATATTAAAAAACGATTCCTGTATGAGATTCACGTGAAACGAGAAATCTGGGCTGGGGAGGCATGAACCCTTGGTGATATTAAAATATGATTCCTCTCTGACATTCACATAATAAGAGAAATCTGGGCAGTGGAGGCATGAAGCCTAGGTGATATTAAAATATGATTCCTCTCTGACATTCACATAATAAGAGAAATCTGGGCTGGGGAGGCATGTAGCCTAGGTGATATTAAAACATGATTCCTCTCTGACATTCACATAATAAGAGAAATCTGGGCAGGGGAGGCATGTAGCCTAGGTGATATTAAAATATGATTCCTCTCTGACATTCACATAATAAGAGAAATCTGGGCAGGGGAGGCATGAAGCCTAGGTGATATTAAAACATGATTCCTCTCTGACATTCACATAATAAGAGAAATCTGGGCTGGGGAGGCATGAAGCCTGGGTGATATTAAAATATGATTCCTCTCTGACATTCACATAATAAGAGAAATCTGGGCTGGGGAGGCATGAAGCCTAGGTGATATTAAAATATGATTCCTGTATAGGATTCATGAGAGTATAGAAATCTGGGATGGGAAGGCATGTAGCCTAGGTGATATTAAAATATGATTCCTCTAGGAGATTCACGTGAATAGAGAATTGTGGGCTGGGAATAAGGGGAGATATTGGGGGGGGGGTATGCTCGCAGAGGAAAGAGTAGCACAAAGTCCAGGCCGTATAGAGCACAGTTCTTTAGTTTCAGCCATCTTCTTAATCCAGAGGAAAACCAGCAAGAAGTGATTCTTGTTCTTTCTGCATTTTCCGGCCATTGAAGTCTTTGCTTGTCATAGATTGGCCATGCAAAGAGGCAAATGATGTGGGAACTAGGGTGGAGATTTCTTCAAAATATGACCCTTCAAAATGGAAAAAACACAGAAGTCAAGCTCTAGGAGTTAAAATGCAAACCTCCTCTGCAGTATCTTTTCTGTGGGGCTGTGCATGCTGGAGACGTGAGTATTTTTTAACAAGGCAAAAGGGTTCTTCAGGGTAAAACGAAATGATCCCAAAGATAAATAGAACAAAGCCAACAGATTAACCAACAAAACAGACTGTAGTGGATCTGCGCACTTAAAAAACCATCCCCAATAAGCAATGGACTCTGGCATTAAGGGCAACAGAAAGGAGGCACTTTTGTCCTGTCCACAGGATACATACCTGGAGGCCTTCTCTCTGTGTTAGGTCTGTGCAGGTGCCAGCCACGGAGGCACTCCTTGTAAGGCCTTCTTTCAGTGCTACGTCTCTGCAGGTGCTGGCCACAGAGGTACACCTGTTAAATAAGGACTAGTCGGGCCTGAAGCCCAGGTATTTCACTAGGGTTAGTTCTGCTCAGAGCAAAATTTAGTTAAATAAGGACTAATCTGGCCTGTAGCCTAGGTATTTCACTGGGGACAGGTCTGCTCTGAGCAAAACGTGAATAGAGAAATCTGGGCTGGGGAGGCATGAAGCCTAGGTGATATTAAAATATGGTTCCTCTTTGACATTCACATAATAAGAGAAATCTGGGCTGGGGATGCATGAAGCATAGGTCATATTAAAATATGATTCCTCTCTGACATTAACATGAAATGAGAAATCTGGGCTGGGGAGTCATGTAGCCCAGGTGATATTAAAATATGATTCCTCTCTGACATTCACATGAAATGAGAAATCTGGGCTGGGGAGGCATGAAGCATAGGTCATATTAAAATATGATTCCTCTCTGACATTAACATGAAATGAGAAATCTGGGCTGGGGAGTCATGTAGCCCAGGTGATATTAAAATATGATTCCTGTATGAGATTCACGTGATTAGAGAAATCTGGGCTGGGGACGCATGAAGCCTAGGTGATATTAAAATATGATTCCTCTGACATTCACATAAATAGAGAAATGTGGGCAGGGGAGGCATGTAGCCTAGGTGATATTAAAATATGATTCCTCTAGGAGATTCACGTGAATGGAGAAATCTAGGCTGGGAAGGCATGTAGCCTATGTGATATTAAAATATGATTCCTCTTTGATATTCACAGAAAAAGAGGAATCTGGGCTGGGTAAGCATGTAGGCTAGGTGATATTGAAATATGATTCCTCTTTTAATGTGAATGTCATAAAGGAATCATATTTTGGGGAAATGATAATATGTAGTTTCCATGCTGTATGGCCGTGGTCTCTAAGCAGCATTATTCTCTCACAGCGTTTAGCCACCCTGCATCTGTTGCTGGCATCTTCGGAGGATCTGATAGTAGGAAAGCAAGTGGAGTATATATACCTGTTGGAGTATCCAGGGTGGGTGAAAGAACCATTGTCTGTTAATGAGCAAAGGGTGCAATTAACAAGCTAGATTTACATGTGTTGAGTGGGATCCACCCTTTAGCATGTAAGTAACAATGAAGATAGCAAGGTCAATAGTTGTGGGCATCTGAATAGAAGACATCAAAGGAACCACTGACCACATAGGAAAACTGATGAAGAAGCATAACCTACAAACAATCTACAGATCCACTAAGAAAATTGAACAAATGCTATGTTCAGCAAAGGATAAGAGGGATCCTCTAACTACTGCAGGAGTCCACCGCATACCATGTAGCTGTGGAGAAATCTACATAGGGACCGCCAAACGCAGCGCTGACCCGAATCAAAGAACACGAAAGCCACTGCAGACTAATTCAGCCAGAAAAAACAGCAATAGCAGAACACATGATAAATCAACCTGGACGTTGAGAATATTATTTGAGAAAACACAGAAATTCCTGGACCACTCTGACAACCACGTACGCCAGACTACACAGAGGAAGCCGAATTGAAATCCACAAGCACACTGGACAATTTCAATGAAAGAAGAAACCATGAACATAGACAAAACTTTCATACCAGTGTTTGAAAAACACTTTAGCTTTACAAGACAGTAACTAATCAGTTCCACACAAACACAGGATGACTGGTAGACAGTAATACAATCAAAGGGAACAAAAGGCCAAGCTTTACTTCTTATTCAGATGACTCCTCACTCTATTGACCTTGCTATCTTCATTGTTACCTTCACATGCTAATGGGTGGCTCCTACTCAACACATGTAAATCTAGCTTGCCAATTTCACCTTTAGAGACAATGGTTCTATCTCCCACCCTGGATACTCCCACAGGTATATATACTCCACTTGCTTTCCTACTATCAGATCCTCTGAAAATGCCAAACACTGATGCAGGTGAAAGGTTAGGAGAGAATGCTACTAGAACATGGCCATATAGCCCGGAAACCACACAGCACCCCCCAAAATATGATTACTTTATGACATTCACATAAAAAGACAAATCTGGGCTGGGAAGGCATGAACACTAGGTGATATTAAAATATGATTCCTTTATGAAATATGATTCCTAGTCGGTCCTATAGCCCAGGTATTACACCAGGGACAGGTCTGATCTGATCAAAATTCAGTTAAATAAGGAATTGTCAGGCTGTAGCCCAGGTATTACACAGGTCGGCTCTGAGCAAAATGAGAAGTCTGAAGCATGTCAGACTGGGTTTTGCTTCTTGTGAATAAGGGGAGATATTTTGGGGGGGGCAGTTACTCGCAGAGGACAGAGAAACACAAAGTCCAGGCGGTGTAGGGCACAGTTCCTTTGTTTCAGCCATCTTCTTAATTCAGAGGAAAAACAACGTGAAGCGGTTCTTTTTCTTTCTGCATTTTCTGGCCATTGAAGTCTTGGCTTTACATGGATGGGCCATGAGGCCAAGATGTGGAACCAGGTGGAGATTTCTTCGAAATTGACCCTTGAAAATGGAAAACAAAGTTCAGCTTCTAAGCATAAGGAGAATGTCTCCTATAAATGAACCTAGTCCAAGGAAACATTTGATCCTGGAATGCTAATTGTATCAGAAATTATCCAAATCTGAAACTTACAAGAAGCTGAATTAAAGTCTTGATATGGACATGAATTATGTCAGAGAAGTTACTATGGCAACCCTATGGCATGTTCAACACATTGAAATAGCTTAGGTCACAAATATGTTTATTAATACTCAGCTGTTGAACATTCCCCCACCCACATTCATCCTACTGATCGAAAGGAGAAGGCACCGTAAATTGTACTTAATGCATAGGTGCTCCCCTAACAATATATTTATGACTAATGACACTTTCAGCACAAATTTCCTGCAATATTCTGCTTTAGGGGTTGCAGGTATGGCAAACAGAAGAGCTGCAAGATTAAAATGTTCCCTACCTCAAAAATCTCAAGGGAAAGAAGATAATTAAGAAGGGGCATGATAAAGGTTAAAACAGTATAAAGGGAACATAAATACTTCTTCATAAATACTAGAACAGAGGGTCACCCGCTTAAAATGAATGGAAGTGAATTACTACAACACACTCTTAAGTTATGACATTCATACCTGGAGCCTTTCTCTCTTTGCTACGCCTGTTCAGGTGCCGGCCACAGACGCATACCTGTTAAATAAAGAAATAATTGGGCCTGTAGCCCAGGTATTATACAAGGGACAGGCCTGCTCTGAGCAAAATTTAGTTAAATAAGGAATAGATGGGCCTGTAGCCCAGGTATAACACTATGGAGCAAGGTGGGAAAAAATTAAGGCTTGGCAATCGACATGGGGTGAGGAGGAGGCTGCTTTTGCCATCCCCAGGGCCAAAAGGTCCGTAGGAAGGGCGTTTTAGTGTTGGTGGTAGGGAATTTATTCATATTGCAGGGTTTCTGAGGGGGCAGCTGTGCTGGGCTATTGTAGCAAGTCTGGTGGTCGTGTGAAGACTTTTCACAAGGTGAGTCTGTGTATTCAGGGGGGAATGGGGCTTCAGATACGTTCGGGGGGTCTGGTTGTATTTATTTTTGGAGGTGGGGTGGCGTTCCTACATATTGGAGGGGTGTTGGTGCTACTGACAAAAAAAGCTGAAATTACGGGTCTGCTCTGAGCAAAATGTAAGGTTAAATAAGGAATAGATGGGCCCGCAGTGGCCTCCCTCGCAGGCAGGAGTAGTAGAGAGTGGTCCTCGGAAGTAGGTCTGTTCCTTTCAGCTGCTGTCCCCATCAAAGCGCCAAACCAGCATCTTCCTCTTCAGTCTTCTGTGATTTCAGCTCTTTTTGTCAATAATACCTAATTTTTAACTCATTTATTTAATGGTGCAAGAATCTATGCTGGATTACAGGACTTGGTATGATACACAGCTCTTCTGCTGGAAGTCTTGACCCGCAGTGGCCTCCCTTGCAGGCAGGAGCAGTAGAGAGGGGCCCTCGGAAATAGGGCTGTTCCTTTCAGCTGCTGTCCCCATCAAAGCACCAAACCAGCATTTTCCTCTTGAATCTTCTGTGATTTCAGCTCTTTTTGTCAATAGCACCAACACCCCTCCAATATGTATGAATGCCATCTCACCTCCAAAAATAAATGCAACCAGACACCCCGAACGTATCTGGAGCCCCATTCCCCCCTAAATACAGACTCACCTTGTGAAAGGTCTTCACATGACCACCAGGCTTGCTACAATAACCCAGCACTAGGGACAGGTCTGCTCAGAGCAAAATTCAGTTGAATAAGGAATAGTCAGACCTGTAGCCTAGATATAACATATTAGGGATGGGTCTGCTCTGAGCAAAATTTATAGTTACATAAGGAGTAGATGAGCTTGTAACCCAGTTATAACACTAGGGGTCTGCTCTGTGAGCAAAATTCACAGTTAAACACGGAATAGTTGGGTATGATGTCCAGGGGGAAGTCAAGGGAACGGTTTGCTCTGAGATCATAATTCCCAGACAAATCTGGAATGGCAGGTCTTGAAGCCCACATGGGCATCAGGGGTAGGGTCTTCTCCAAGATACAAATTCATAGAGAAATCTGGGAATGGAAGGCCTTGAAGCAGAGGCCGAATAAAGAGATGATTCCTCTATGACATGGAAGTTCAAAGTGAAATCAGGAAATTTAAGGAAACAAGTCAATGTGGGAGTTAAGGGAAATTCCTCTATGAAATGCATATGAACAGAGAAATCTGTGACTGGAAAGGCATGAAACCCAGGCAAGAGGTTCATCCATATGCTATTTCACAAAAAAAAATTGAAAATGGAAAGCAAAGAAGCCCAGGAGAGTGTCAGGGGAGATTCCTCTATGAGATGCATACAAGTGGAGAAATACAGAACTGGAAAGGTCTGAGCCCAGGTGGGAGTGAAGGGTGATTCCTCTAAGACATGCATAACAGAGAAATCTGGGAATAGAAGGGCATGAAGCCCCATTGGGAGTGAAGGGAGATTTCTCTATTAAATTTACTTATGTATTTCAATTTGTATGCCCACAAGTTCTCAGAGAGGCTTACAGTAGTAAATAACATAAAATTTGATGATATAACAATGAACGCAATTAAAAACAATAATAAAATTAAAATCCAATCTAATCTGGTTAAAATACATTTGAATTAAAATGTGTGTAAGTATATACAACGGAAAATCACCACTTAGCTCTACAACCTGCATACTGCAATACATTTTATACGCATTAAAGGTTTTGTGTGTGTATACAATGGAAAATCTCTACTTGGCTCTACAACCTACACTACTGCAATACATTTCACAAGCAAAAGGTTTTGTGTGTGTATACAATGGAAAATCACCACTTAGCTCTACAACCTGCATACTGCAATACATTTTATAAGCATTAAAGGTTTTGTGTGTGTATACAATGGAAAATCACCACTTAGCTCTACAACCTGCACTACTGCAATACTTTTCATAAGCATTAAAAGTTTTTTTTGTGTATACAACGGAAAACCACCACTTAGCTCTACAACCTGCACTACTACAACAAATGTCATAAGCATTAAAGGTTTATACAATGGAAATCACCACTTACCTCTACTACCTGCATTTCTACAAGGTCCAGCACACGACACGAGAAGGGTCCTTCTGGATCATATTCATCCATCTACTTCAGCTCCCCTCAAGGGGACAGCCCACCCCCATAGACACCAAGACCTTCCCCTGATTCTGCATGCAAGCCCTGTATTTCAGACATTTGCTGTGTGTATATATAAAGATTCCCTAAGCACACTATGGCTAGTAGGCATTGGTGGGCTTCTCTGACATCAATTTGTCTATCCCCCTGTGATCCTGATCGCTTTCAGAAGCAAAGCCTTGTGTGGGAACTTTGCTAAGAGGTTCTTTGCCCCACAAGGAATCACTGCTACCTAGCACAGTGATGGCGAATTGTTTGGGCTCAGGGTGCCAACAATTTGGAAAATGCTTAACATGACTAGCTCCCATGTCACCCATCCCTTGAATAAAAGACACAGTTTTTTTTACAAATTCATTTATTTAAAAATAACAACAACAATCCATTCATGTGTGGTGCTATCTGTTTTATTTTTAAGTCAAATAATTCCGTAAAATGCACCTGAGAAACCTTCAAGCAGGAAGTGCATTGTCATGTGTTGGTGAATACTAGTGTGTCACCCAAAAACACTGTGGTGTTTTTTACCTTTGACACAAGTGTCATAGGTTCGCCATCACTGGCTCAAAGGAATGATGTATCCAATGCAGAGTGGAAAGAAATGAGCTTTTCCTCTGGGAGGCCTCTCCGCAGGACAAAAGCACATGCATATTAACTTAGAAATAGAAATTTCAAGGCACCAAACCCAAAATCTGAAACCAGTGCTTCTCATACAAATCTTATGCAGCAGAATAAAGAATCTCCCCCACCCGCCAAAAAATATCTGAGTTAAAAAGGGGCCAATTTAACAAAAATAAGAGCAGTAATACAGATCACAAAGAAACCTTTAAAAAAGCATCAGTGATCATAAGCCGCCCTGCTTTTGGTGATACCCAGCCAGGGGAAAGAAAGGAGATGCCCATTGTACCAGAAAACCAACTAAGAATTACATTTTTGCTATAGGAAGGGTGATATACAAAAGGAGCACACAAATTATTATCATCACCATATAAGAGAGAATGTGAGAGAAATAATCTAAATTGCTGCTCTTTTTCAAAAGAAGAGAAAGAGAAAAGCTAGCACCCTTCCTGTAGCAGAAATATGCAAACACAGCAATCTTGGCTTCTGTTTCAGTCTGAGGGAGACCAGACATAAGTTACCCCACCCATATCTGCACACATTGGCACCCGCCACCTTCATAGACCAGACTCACCCAATCTTGCTGTCCAGAAGATGAACCCAAGAGGAGACTTTCCATGGTCCCTGCAGTGCCTGGTGCTGCTGCTGGAAAGAAGGGGTAGCCCGCTTAAGAAGGATCCAGCCAAGCCCAGGGCCGGTCCCATTTCCTCCCTCCCCAGACCGCAAGAATAAAATCACAATGTAGAACAGACAACTGTAATGGTAATCATTATTTCCATTATTTCCTATGGGCAATTGTGCTTTCCATTATTCCCTATGGGCAATCATGCATTCTCTATGAGCAATCATGTATTGTCAATGGGCAACCACTTTAGTTTTGGTATGTCCCCTTAATAAAAACAAAATCCAGCTTAGGCAGGCATGAGCCCAGAGCCTCAGTTTTTGATGAATACCTCCTGACACACTCTTCTGAAAATAATTTAATCAGCTGAGTCAATTAATGCCTGTTACGTTGAGTTTCTATTATACTCTCACGTTTACTGGCAAAGCTGCAGTTTTGCGTTTGCCACTTACCGTATATAGGGAATGCTAGTAGCAGTTAACTTCCATGCCCAAATGACAAAAATAAATAAGGAGAAGCACAGCTGTTATTTAACCCCAAGCTGGGTTGTTATTTGAGAGAGGATATTGAACAGAGAAGAGGCTGATGTGTTTTCTATGCTGTAATATGAATATTTACAGTTGATTAGAAGTTCCTCAGCAAACAAGTGGATAGCAAAACATATCCTGGAAGCCAGAAATTTGAAAACTCACTCCATGGAGGAATTTTATCGCTTTCCCCACATTTGGTAACTACAAGACTAGTTCAGCAGGTTTTGGCTGTTGCTTTTTAAAAAAACAGTCCTTATCATATGGTTGTTGTGGGTTTTACAGGCTGTGTGGCTGTGGTCTGGTAGATCTTGTTCCCAACATTTCACCTGCATCTGTGGCTGGTGTCTTCAGAGGTGTATGTTACTTCTCTCTGTAATACACCTCTGAAGATGCCAGCCACAGAGGCAGGTGAAATGCAACTCAAGTCAAAGCATAATTATAGGAAATGCCCATTGCTGTGTTAAGCAAGGGCAGGGGAAAATAAATTCAAGGGCAACTAATAAGAACATAGGTGGGGTAACAGAGATGAGTTGCTGTTTTCTTGGAACAGAGATCAGCAACCAACAACCACTGGTTGCAACATGTGCCTGCTTTATGTGATGCTCTCTCGTTTCCTGTCAGCCCTCAAAGCAAAGCACAGATGTATACAAGAAATGAGTTGTGGCAGTAGGAGACTTTTCTATGGGGTGTTGGCAGATGCCATGTTGGGAACTTTTATTCCAAGCCTTGCACACTTCTTTCCCCAGTCACAAAAATGGACCCCAGGTTCTCCAGAGAGAATAGGCACTGCATGCTTTCTCCAGAGGGCTTGCTTCCTTATCACTGGATCATCAGGTGCTACATTCAAATTAAAATAAGCTCCAGGGTTGAGCTTTGTACCTGAAATCCTGTGACTGATTGGAATATCACAGTCAAATACCTTAATCTAAGACAGGTCTGATATCTGCTGCCAACTTTGCTCACCTGAAGGTCATCTGCTGCCTCAAATAGTCATTCTTCCCTTGCTGAGGAAATTCATTCTGACTATATTGAATATTCTGGTGAACCTGTTCTGTCAGGTCTGGAAATCCCAGCTGTTATCAGACACTTGCAAATCCTGGAAAAGAGGGTGCAGTTTTAAGCAAAAACCTATAAAACCCCTTCCCCCCACATGGTTGCTGTACCCCACAAGGATTTGCCAGACCCAATATCTGCTTTAAGTTTCTGAAATATAACACACACCCTTATCAGAATTCTCGTCAGCCAACCAGAAGGGAAAAAAGCTCTTTTTAGAAACCATTTCTATCTATATGGGAAAAGATATTTTGTTATGACTAAATCCTGTACAATTCCAATGAGTGGCTTTGTTAAAGTAGACGGTTTGACAAGGCAGTGTTACATTTTTTTAGAAAGGTGTTTTCCCAAGGAAATAAGAAAAGGAATGATTACATCAGGGGAAAAAAATACATTTGTGTTGACAATAACAGTGAATCAGAACAAGCAAATTCACATAAGGAATATTTTTGTCAACATTTGGCTATCTTTCCCTACCATAGGTGACTGTCTCAGAGCATTTCATCTTGCACTGTTGCAGAGATCCAGCAACATAAAAAAAAAATTTAAACTTTTTTCCTGTCAAGTCATAACTAATTCAAGTTTTTCAAGGCAAGATACTTCAAGAAGTGGTTTCCCATTGCCATCCTTTCTATAGCGACCATCAGCCTCCTCAGTGGTCCCCCATTCAAGTACTAACCAAGACTGAGCTGCTTAATTTCTAAATTCTGACAAGATTAGGTCTATCCAGGTCAAAATTGTCCCCAACCTTTGTCACACTACTGTTTTCTATGCCTTTCCGTCTTAGTTTTGCTCAATAAACCTCCCCCTCCGCAGCTCTATCTTTTCCATGATAAACGGGGCAGTTTTTACAATGCCTGGTAAACTGGATTTTTTAAGTAGCTGCCAAGGAGGGGAGCCTTTCCTTCTTACATTTACTCAATAAGCCTCCCCTCTTTTCCATGATAAACGGGACTACCTTTCTAAGCCTATTGTATTGTATTGCAACATTGTCCCGTTTCAAATGTTTCATGTCCCGTTTATTTATCTTAAGCCTCCTGCCCACGTTTGTTTTTCTTACTGCCTTCCTTCTGGGTCACAAAAGCAATGCCTGGTAAACTGGCTTTCTTAAGTCACTGTCAAGGAAGGGAGCCCTTCCTTCTTTTACTGAACAAGCCTCTTTTCTGTGGTAAACGGGACTACCTTTCTAAGCCCGCCTCTCTGCATCTCTAAGGAGCGGGACTGAAGCGCCTGAGGGATGCGTTTGGGCTTCCCGCCTTTTCCGAATGCTCCACTCTCTGCATAGATAACGCCCCCCTCCCCTACCGTCACCTCAACCCTACTTCTCTGAAGTAAACCATCTTTTTTACTGTCAATTAAAAAAAAACACCCTCACACATGCAAGTTCCATAACCCCTTCCTGTTAATAAAAAAAATAATTCCCTCCACTTCAGTTTTATTTTTTGCAACATTGTCCCGTTTATTTATCTTAAGCCTCCTGCCTACGTTTGTTTTTCTTACTGCCTTCTTTCTGGATCACAAAAGCAATGCCTGGTAAACTGACTTTCTTAAGTCACTGTCAAGGAAGGGAGCCTTTCCTTCTTTTACTGAATAAGCCTCTCTTCTATGGTAAACGGGACTACCTTTCTAAGGCTGATTCTGCACACGCAGAATAATGCACTTTCAAGCTGCTTTCAGGGCTCTTTGAAGCTGTGCGGAATGGCAAAAACAGTTGTGAAAGCAGCTTGAAAGTGCATTATTTTGCGTGTGCGGAATGAGCCTATGCCTGCCTCTCTGCATCTCTAAGGAGCGGGACTGAAGCGCCTGCGTTTGGGCTTCCCGCCTTTTCCGAACGCTCCACTCTCTGCATAGATAACGTCCCCCCCCCCCCTTCTCAGGTCCCCTCAACTCTACTTCTCTGAAGTAAACCATCCTTTTTACTGTCAATTTTTTAAAAAAAAAAAAACCCTCACACATGCAAGCTCCATATCCCCTTCCTGTTAATGAAAAAAATTGTCTCCACTTCAGTTTTATTTTTTGCAACATTGTCCCGTTTATTTATTTTAAGCCTCCTGCCTACGTTTGTTTTTCTTACTGCCTTCTTTCTGGGTCACAAAAGCAATGCCTGGTAAATTGAATGTTCTAAATCACTGTCAAGGAAGGCAGCCTTTCCTTCTTTTACTCAATAAGCCTCCCCTCTTTTCCATGATACACGGGACTACCTTTCTAAGCCTGCCTCTCTGCATCTCTAAGGAGCGAGACTGACGCGCCTGAGGGTGTGTTTGGGCTTCCCGCCTTTTCCGAATGCTCCACTCTCTGCATAGATAACCCCCCCTCGTCCCCTCAACC